>NW_015509652.1:13613-14471 GCF_001515645.1 Sinocyclocheilus grahami
TATTACTGTTTTTACTGTATTTTTTATCAAATAAATGCAGCCTTGTTGAGCATAAGACTTCTTTAAAAAAAACACACCAAACTCTTAAATGACTGTGTACATTCATATTTTTAACATTATATTTGAAATTAAAATAATTTGAGCATATGCAATGATTCAACTTCTTTGACATGCCACAGCTTAACCCTAACATGGCAAACGGACTGAACTGAATGCAAATCTCTTAAAATCTGGGCATGCAAAAACATCCAGTCACTTCAGCTTATCTCAAATACAAATATTTCATTTCATTTAATCAAAATAAAGAACCACCCAGCTGTCCTTGACCAAATCGCTGAGCATTGTACATATTATCAGAAGAGATGTTCCCACTGCATCATAAGCCGCAAGCTTGGTCAAGACTTAAGTGGATGTCAGATAAGCAGCCTTAAGACTGCCTTCTTCAGTTTATGCATAACATAACATCTTGGGTACGTACAAAGCAAGCAAAAAATAAAATAAAAATTGTATAATGCAATGTAAAGCAGACGTATTCAAATCCCATGAGGGATCCTCACAGTAAATGGATACCAATCCATCTGTCTAACTGCACCAGTGGACTCCAACATTCCCCAATGCTGATGTCTTTACAGAGAAATCAAAACTTTAAGATTCAGTCTATACAATACATTTCATGCCTATCCAGGTGATTTAATAGGCTTTGCAAATTAAAATACAGTAAGTATAAGATTTAAAATAAGACCGAAAAAAGGATGATAACTCCTGCTTTGCAGAAGGACCTGCGCCCGTATTCACAAAACATTTTATCTTACTAGAGTTCTCCTAAATAGCAGTAAAAGTTTTTAGCTAAGAGTTTTC
>NW_015509653.1:0-4762 GCF_001515645.1 Sinocyclocheilus grahami
AGACATGGAAAACATGAACATGAAACAAAACACCACATTACACTTTAATTGGTCTTCAGCACTACTTCTGCACAATTAAAGTACAAAATTAGTTTTTCCAAATGAGCAGACTTTAAGTATACCAGTTTAGTTTACTAAAAGTACAATTGAAGGGTATTTTTATTAGGTACATAAATATGAAAATGTATTTGTAGTATACTTAGCATGAAATATATATTTTTTCAAATACATTTAAGTATTTATTTTTCACTAGGGACCTATGCTTTGTCAATGTTAAGATGAATTTTTAATATGTCAGTACAACTATTGCAGACTTTCTCCAGGTCTTTATTCAATTTAATAAAATTATGCAAAACAAATGTTTATTTCCGCAAGTCATTACGTATTTGCTTGCAGCATATATTGAGAAACAGCCAGTGATTCATCAACTCTGGCTCTGTTTGTGTTCCACAGAAGAAAAAATTATATACACCTGGTATGCATTTTTGGGTATGGTTTCCCCTGAAAGAGACACGGCAGCGCGACAACATTGCATTTCGTGGTTTCCCGAGTTTGAGTCCCAATCCCCTCCCCTTCTCTCTCCCACTTCGCTTCCTGTCCTAAATTAAGGCATAAAACGCCAAAATAAAATCTTTAAAAAAAGAGGATCTTCATGTTATTGATTTTTTATTTTTTATATAATGTGTTAGACATTTGTGATAAATAATAAACTTGTGAGAGCATGTTATATGCCAGTGTTTCCAAACCTTTTTTTCCTGCCGCGAAAAATGCCACGGCACACCACTAAGCATTAAAAAATAAAAAATGTATTAATTAATTTTTTCAATAATTAAACATTGCGTTATCAGAGTTGGTGTTTTGGTTGGTGTTCAGACACTTGCACTTGATTTCTGAAAATCATACTCAAATGGAATGACGGAGATCTGTGTTTTGTCCATCATTAGAACGGCCGCATCTGATGCAGTTAATTAATCGCATTATGTTTTCATCAGTTCGCAGGTTATGAAGTTTATTGTAGCTATATGGGCGCTCAGTTTCTCTTGTTGTTTAACACATTTGTGACCCTGGACAACAAAACCAGTCATAAGAGTCAATTTTATGAAATTGTGTGATTTATACATAATCTGAAAGCTGAATAAATAATCTTTCCACTGATGTATGGTTTGTTAGGATATGACAATATTTGGCCGAGATACAACTATTTGACAATCTGGAATCTGAGGGTGCATAAAAATCGAAATATTGAGAAAATCATCTTTAAAGTTGCTCAAATGAAGTTCTTAGCAATGCATATTACTAATCAAAAATTAAGTTTTGATATATTTACGGTAGGAAATTTACAACATATCTTCATGGAACATGATCTTTACTTAATATCCTAATGATTTTGGCATAAAAGAAAAATAGATAATTGTGACCCATACAATGTATTGTTGGTTATTGCTACAAATATACCCCAGCGACTTAAGACTAATTTTGTGCTCCAGGGTCACATATTTTCATTTCAACCCAGGCTCATTGGAAACACGTGCCTGTGGTGACGTTTCTGCAACACCTTACTGCATGTTTCGCAGCAGTTTCAAAGTGAAATGTGAGTGGCTTTAAAACGCACGTTCAATATGTGACCGTGGCAAGTTGATAACATGTATTGCTGTGTTTTTATTACGTTGCTTCATATACAGTACAGTTCTGCGGCAGTTCAGAATTGAAATGTTCAGGGAGTGTCGCTAAAGGTTAATGCTTTATTGTGTTGGAAATATCCCCTACACCAAAGTTTTGCAGAAATATAGGTGGAGGCACATGTTTGCAATGAGCCTGGATAGGCTAATTTCATGATTGTCTCAGAAGTATGATGCATGATGGCAGTACCTATTGCGCTCCGCTCATAAACAGCTCCGGTTGTCAGGTTAAACACAGGAGCATTATCGTTCTCATCCTCCACCACGATTCTCAAATCAATATCTTTCTCAGCATGACTGCCATTCAGAAACCTGGCCACCCCTCGGAGCTGGAACACAGAAAAAATCACCAGACATCTCATAAATTACATATAAGTCATAACAGTCATTTACTGCTTTCAGTATAAATTCTTAAAGTCACAGCATAGATTTATATATTTTTATTATTTAATCTGTATTTTATGCATTCATATTTCCCCTCCCTCATCCTTCTCTCATAACCCTTCATTTTCTCCTCCACTGTATTCAAGGACAACAACGCAATACAAAGTACATCAAACACACGCTCAATTAAACACAAATGGGAAATAACTAAGTATTCCTGATAGAGAGGAAAGGCCAGGCTGTGCTAGAAATATCATGAAACCCTGCCTTTTCAGTTAACTATGTCCGAACTCCTCTGTACGACTCAGGAGATGCTGTTTCTCTGCACGGTCTAAGCATTGAACTCTGATCAACAAGCACAAACTCTCGCTATGCATTCATATAAGCTTGCTACACTCAAAGTATGATAAGTCATTTGTTGTCTAGTGATGGTCATGTTCATGCAAGCCTGATCTATGCAGGTTATATGCAAATCAACCGACATTTACCTCATGGCTTACGAAACATTCTGGCTAAAACAATAGTATGATAAGTTATTTGTTGTCTAGTGATGGTCATGTTCATGCAAGCCTGATCTATGTAGGTTATATGCAAATCAACCGACATTTACCTCATGGCTTACGAAACATTCTGGCTACAACAATTTAGAATTTCATCACTTGCTGAATAATACCAACCTTTTTTTTCTGCCGTTTTTTTTTTCCATCAATAATTAAACATTGCGTTATCAGAGTTGGTGTTTTGGTTGGTGTTCAGACACTTGCACTTGATTTCTGAAAATCATACTCAAATGGAATGACGGAGATCTGTGTTTTGTCCATCATTAGAACGGCCGCATCTGATGCAGTTAATTAATCGCATAATGTTTTCATCAGTCCGCAGGTTATGAAGTTTATTGTCGCTATATGGGCGCTCAGTTTCTCTTGTTGTTTAACACATTTGGCCAAAATCTCACAATATAAAAGACGAACCGCTATACACAGGATATTTATAACGTACAAAAGTGTATTGGCTACAACTAAAGTTAGACGGCAAATGCTAAGACTCTTCAGAATGAGAGTTCAAACAGCTGATAAAACATCACAATAACCACTCCAGTCCATCAGTTACAGTCTTGTGAAGCGAAAAGCTGTGTGTTTGTAAGAAATCCATCAGTAAGATGTTTTTAAATCACTGCTTCTGGTTAAAATCCGAGGCCATATTCAATAATAACACTTTGAAAAGATCAATCTTAATTAAGATCAAGCACCGTTTATAAGCAAAAACAGTCTAAAACAGCCCTAAACAAATATGTGGGAGAATGTTTAACTGATGGACTGGAGTGGATTATTGTGATGTTTTAATCAGCTGTTTGGACTATTCCTTTAACACATGCCATGTTTCTAAATCCACTGAGATTTCTGGTTTTAACATTTTATTCAAAATTTTGAGAAAATGTAATTTCAAAGTTATTAATGAATCATGATTCCTCTGTGAAAACAAACACATGCACACCAACTCAATGACACTGCCTCTATGTAAGCATGTGCTATGGCTAAGAAAACACAAGTTTCGGGGGTTTTAGTGCGAGCTGCACCTCATTTAGTAATCGAGTCATTCAGGCAGAATGTATGACATTCATCACTTCATGACAATCCCAAATCCAGCTCTCCTGTGAAAAGTTGCTGCTAGATGCTATCTCGAGTTCTTACCGACTCATCAGTATACTTTTATAGGTTAGTCAGGGTGGGACAGACACCCATGCAATAAATGTTTATAATCGTGTGTAAAAGATGAAAGAGCTGCTCACATAATAAACGGGAGTTTTCTCTCTGTCTAACACTCCGTGGATCTTGACCAAGCCAGTCTCTCTATTAACAGTGAACAAGTGAATGGGTGGCTGGTCAGCACCAGATCCAGTCAGTGAATATCGTATACTCGTCCTGGTCTCCTCATCTGAACGGATCTGCAAACAAATGCATTTAATACAGTTTAAAAAGTAGCATGTTAAACCAATTTTTTTTTACCATGCAGTGTTACGTAACTAGAGTTTATTCATACTAGTCAATGATGATCCATCGCAGAACATCGGAAAAAGTGCTTAACATTTTTCAATCTGGAGAGATTTTACAAAATACCACCTTATTTGCTCTATTTATTAATTTGCAGTTCAACTGTTCATCAAAACATCACTCACTGATGTTTGGAAAGGTACTGTTGCATGTAAAATATTATTAATAATAATAACAGTATTGAAAAAAAATAATTAAAAAAGTTTTTGTATAAAAACAAAGATCTTACTTTGGCTATGTATTCCCGATTCGTATAATTGACATTTTCCCTCACATTGTGTGGTGGGATAATCCACTCTCTCTTCTGTCTGATTTTCTTCTGTTGTCCTTCAGACGCTGAAGTGTTCAGTATCTACAACAAACACAAAAGCACATGTGTCCATTCCAACTAAATAATGTGATAAACTAAAACTGGAGAGCAGTAAAACAGGTTATATAACATTCATGCAATATGACTAATTTACAGCTTGATTGCACGATGCAAAATAAAAATATTCTGCACACAAGACCATAATAACCACGACTTTCCTCCATAAATCCAGTTTCAGGTGTATGCTCTCAAATGATACTGTTACAAGTATACTTATTAAAAAAAGTATTATTTCAGTGTTTTCGCTCACCGCCAGAATCAGCGCTACGAACAGTATA
>NW_015509653.1:4891-5274 GCF_001515645.1 Sinocyclocheilus grahami
TCAGTGTTTTCGCTCACCGCCAGAATCAGCGCTACGAACAGTATAATGCCGCAGATCTTCGCCATTCTCCGCCGCTTGCTGCTGCGTTACTCGCGGAACTTTGGCACGGACTGAAGAGCGGTCAGCGGCGGGCGGAGCTTCGGAAGAATGCGGCGTAAGAGCGCGGAGGGGCGGGAGGCAGTCCACCGTCACACCCTCAACACCGATAACGACACAAACACAGTGCATTACTGTAACATCGTGATTCAAAAGAATAGCCTACTATACATATGAAACATATCAAAAATGCATTGTATTAAATCAGATTTACTGCATTACCCAGCTAACAATGAACGTTCCCAGAACCAGTGTTGGGGAAAGTTACTTTTAAAAGTAATGCATTA
>NW_015509653.1:9020-10029 GCF_001515645.1 Sinocyclocheilus grahami
TGTAGATGACCCTCTGCGTCACAAACAATGTTTTCTTTCATGAAGGGGAGGGTGTCTAGGAATTTTGGCCAAATCCTGAATAGAAAAGTACAGTAGAGGTCAATAGCTACCGTCAACTGTTTGGATACCAACACTTTTCAAAGGATCTTCTTTTGTGTTTAGAAAGAAACTCATGCAGGTTTGGAACAACATATAGAGTGAGTAAATGAGGACAGGATTTTCATTTTTGGGTGAACTATCCCTTTAACTATACACCGATTAGATCTGTGGTAAAGCATTAATCACAACACAACACAATGCTCCACTTTAGACATCCTATAAGTAACTTTGCAACTACATGTCAACTAGCAGCCGTTAAAGTATTAGTAGACGTATTATCTGCTGTCATATATTTTGATGGTAACACTCAGTTTGACTAGTTCTACTAACAACCCTAACCTAACGAGTTAGTTGACATCACTTACAGTTAATAGAAAGTCTAAAGCGGACTTTGAAATAAACTGTAACCCAGTAATTCTATACATCTCATATGTAGAATATTAATGAAACATTCTACACACCACAGATTTACCCCTGCTTTTAATTAAACTTGGCATGAAAGACGATACCAGACGATGTTCTTGTACTCTCATTCAAATTCACCGTGTGTTTCTTCTCTCTTTAAACAACAAGTTAATAATTCACTTCAATCAGCTAGTGAAGATAAGAGCTCCAGCAGAGACTTTCAATAGCAGCTCTGTTTCTACTCGTCTGGACATTGAGATTGACTTTATTTTTATACTGAGACGACAACAGGCAGATTGCACGGTGGATGATAATGATAAGACGGTGGGTGGGTTAGTCATGAACACCTGTGTTCTGCGGAAAGCTGGGAACTCGGCTTATAAGTATTTCGACCTTTTGAGCTTCTTAGTTTCTATGCTGTGACTGTGATGTATGAGTCAATGCACGAGGAGCTGCTACACCCAGTTGTATATCAAAGACATAAAACTCTGGCAGCTTTATAGAA
>NW_015509653.1:11289-12216 GCF_001515645.1 Sinocyclocheilus grahami
AGATGTTTGCGTTTTGAGATGTGTTTGTGGTATTTTGAATGCAGTGCTTCATTTTGCAAGAGATGTGAGGCATCTTGTGTGTGCAGTTCTTGGATTCGTGTGTAAAGTTTTGAAAAAAACGTGCAACGTTTGAAAATGTGTGAAAGGAAGAGAGTTACATAACGTTTGTTTATTTTCTTCTTAACTCCATTCCAGCATCTATGGCTATATTCATGGCGAGAACCATGCAGGGGGACAACTGTTCAATTCACCTGCATGTCTTTGGGCTGTGCTACAAAAAGTCAATTCATCATAAGTTTAGGGCTGGTGTCGGGTTATATGAGAATGTGCTTTGTGTATGATTACTTCAGATTTAGCATATAAGTATTTGTTTTGTACATGATTATGTATAGTATGTATGATTATGCAAGTCCAGGCATCTTCTCCTCTTCACTGTTTAGCTTCAGATCATCCAGCAAAAAAAAAAGGTACTTGTACTATTTTACTACAAGGTGGTATAATATTTGCCTTGATGGACAAAACTGAGTTTAATATGGTCGAATAATGCATGCATGATTTATTATTATATCATGATTTATTTCCCTCCAAACAAAGGCACTTAGGCACAAGCAAAACAGATCTGCGTGAGCAAGCACCGCTTACTCAGAAAAGGTATAGAGGTAGCTTTTTTCTGAGTGTTGGTTTCAAACACGAGACGGCAGCAGAGCATCACATACTGAAAATACACATCACTGAAAAATAAAAATAGAATTGATTAAAAATAGATTTTTTAAAAAATACTATTAATAACAGCTCAAGTTAAACAAACTTTAATAAAACAATAAAATAAATCACCTGGATTCAAGCACCAGTGGATACACCAATGGTTTCAAATGTAAGTGTCTTCCCTGTGTGTGCAATATATAATATACTGTATATACAGTGGGG
>NW_015509653.1:14262-14470 GCF_001515645.1 Sinocyclocheilus grahami
GTAATGTTGATCCAGGAACATGTCTTACTTGGCAAAATCACGGCAGCCGGTGTAACTGCATCCATGTCGGTGATAAATCTGTGTAATTGCTATCCAAGAATAAATACAGATGTTAGCTTCGTCTTAGCTTCTTAAGACTATTATGATTTATATTTTCAAAATAAAAACTTATAGTAAACTATTTCAAATCAAGATGGAATGGAAAAAC
>NW_015509654.1:0-350 GCF_001515645.1 Sinocyclocheilus grahami
AAGTAAACACAGGTAAGTAGTAAGGCTATGAGGCTCAAAGCTCATGAGGCTGTGGGGAGAGTGCAGTGATATAAGGAGCCTAATGAGCTGCGACAGGTGCGAGCAATCAGAATTTGGGTGATTGGGATCTGGTGTGCACTGGGGCTGACGACTGTGGTGACTGAGGTGACTGAGGTGACTGACTCCCTGACAATAGTATTCTGAGGTAAGTTGTTTTTTCCCCCCTTTTAGTTCAAGTAAACTACATTTATGACAGAGCAACAATTATTTAGTAAAACAAGAATGCATATTTTGCACATCATTGAGTTTTTTAATTGCACAAGCACTTGTGTTGTTGTTTTTTGTACTTG
>NW_015509654.1:4156-5733 GCF_001515645.1 Sinocyclocheilus grahami
ATGTTACACTGAAGACTGGAGTAATGGCTGCTGAAAATTCAGCTTAATAAAGTTTAAATTGTATTAAAATAGAAAACATTATTATTATTATGTTATTTGTCTTAACATTGTAGATATATTTTACAATATTACTGATTTTGCTATATTTTTGATCAAATAAATTCAGCCTTGGTGAGCATAAAATATTATTTTCAAAACATTAATATAGAGGACATTTCATTTACAAATGTAATTTTTCTCTGAACTATATTAAGGGCTCCTTTCAGAGGAACTTAATCTTTGAACCATTTTCCTGGAACAAACTATTCTTGTAAACAGGGGTATATTTGGTCTAAGTATATCAGTGAACATTAACAGTTGTACTAAACCATTAGCAGTAACCAGTGCTAGTTTTTTCTTAGAGTGCACTGAAGAACAGACTGGCCATCTTTGGACGCCTAAAGTGTACAGCACTGCCACTAGCATAGTTCACGAACCTATTTCAATGCTCAATATAATTTTCAAACTACAGAAAACATAAGCATGCATCTCACTTCCAGTAGATCGAAGTGTTGACTTGGGTCTTAGGCTAACATTAAATGTAGCAAAAGTTATTTATATCGTTAAGCTATTACTACATATTATTAAGCTGACAGTAAGCGATTGTTATTTTTTATCTTTTATTGTGAGTGTGTCTCATATTGCCCTAACTTTCTAAACTGAGGACGAAGCAATTAAAGAATGATAGCTGAAGCTTTTTGGTATTGGTTCTAAAAGTATTTATGAAAAGTGATGGTACAGTTTAGTTTGGATGCGTTTTTCTATATCTTTCTAGAAAAATATACAGCTTTCCAGAAAATACTACTTATTTAGCCATATAAGGCTTATAAAGCAAAACTACATTTCCCATCATTCTCTGTGGCAGCATTGACAAAAAAACATAAAGCATTCATAGTGATCAACTTATTCTGTTAAAAATCACTTGAACGCATGCTATATTCATGATTATATTAAGATATGCTTCCAAACTTGTAGGAATTTCTTGGGAGATTTGACGTCAGCAATAGTACAATTGTGGTATTTCCTAATACATATATTTAAAATAATCTGTATTGTGCAATTCATGTTTTCTGATAAGTACGTCCATGCTACTGACAGTGGATATACTAAAGAGGCAGCAGAGAGCTTCAGTTTCTTTTCCCAAGCCTGCTGGCTAGATTTTGACAGACAGACTGTGAGACACAATGAGAAATATGAACCATATTCTACATTACATGTGGAGACTAATCAATATACTATAAAAATATCTCTCTAATTGAAGAGGTCAAGATTACTCATGACCCTTAAGATTGCTAGCGCCGACTTTCTTAACATCAAGGAAACAGATATGCCTGTGATATGTAAGTATTCCTTACTTTTGGTTCGGATTTACAATGAACGGTTGTCAGTTCATCATATTTATTAACTGGATTTCATTTAATCTTCTAGTAAAAGCTCGCATATCTCCCTTACAATGAGGTGATCTTTCACTATTCATAGATATTTTACTAAAGTCAGTGGGCCTCATTTACGAAACGAACGTACGACAGAAAATTGGG
>NW_015509654.1:7840-8079 GCF_001515645.1 Sinocyclocheilus grahami
AAAAAAACAAGCTTGCATTTGAAGGAAGGATCACCATTTTTGCAATTCATGTTGGTCACTGTTATTATGGTTACAGGTGTTATTCGTGGCTATCACAAATATAGAAAAGGGGCCTGAGTTTGGTTCTTTGGTCAAACTGTTTTTGTTCCACTGTTGTGGGAAGTTGTTGTGGAAACAGGACAATTCAAGCATTCCTGGGGTGTATTCCAGAAAGCAGGGTTAACTTACCATCTGCTAAA
>NW_015509654.1:9594-10886 GCF_001515645.1 Sinocyclocheilus grahami
GGGGGGGGGGGGGGGGATCACTCTACAATCAATCACCAATAACAATTTTAGAAACCACATAGCAAAGTGTTAAAACCATTCAGAACGATTTAGCTACTACATAGGATCACTCTAGCAGGAAGTTATCTCTTTGGATTAATTCAGAAGTAGTAACTTGATATGTTGTATTATGTATCTGCACAATATGTAAAGAGAAATAAGATCATTAAGCTTAAATACATTGCAAATGTTTATCAAGTGAGCAAAAATAAGCTTGTAAACCCAGTTGGCATATGGGAAACGGTGGGTGTTGTCACCTGTATTAAAAGAGATTCTAGGCTGGGTTTCTGTTGAGGATGTGCATGATGATGTCAACAGTGCAGTCAAACAGTAAATACAGCAAAGACGTCCTTGGATGCAAGCCAAAGGCAAATTGCTATATCAAACCGAAAGTGAAAGAGTGAATGGGAACAGATTATGTCTGCAAAGAACTTCTCTTTTCTATTCTTTCTCAGAATCCCTCTCTTTCCTCTGTAAGGTATGTATTATTCTGATGAGTCCGTGCTCGTCTTAATTAGCTGCAGCGGAGGCTCATGAGAGGAAGGAGGCTGCAAATGCAATAACGTGGTTTGCTGAGCCGTAACTCGACACTGCCTTAAACCGCGGAGGAGATGTGGCTGGCTGCCGCCAGAGAAAAGGAGCATGGGAGCACAGTACCTTATCCGAAACCTCTTCTTCACTATTACCTCTCACCCACACATAATTGAGGGCTGTGGAGGATAGTCTACTTTATTTTACTTTACACGTCTGGGGTGTATTCTCCTCCGCAGATAGATGAAATGAGGTGGTGAATGATGATTTTGTAGAAGACGAGGTGTTATTTTATATTAGGCAGTCCTAAGTGCTCGGGTAACTTTAATTCACTGTGTAAGCCAATGTCGTTACCTTTTCTGTAAGTGCTCATTGGTATTCTTTCACTTCACAGTCTTTTTTCCCCCCTCTTTTAGACAGTTTTGCACCACATTTCCACCGGTCATGGGGGACGCCACTCGGAGTTGCACAAAAAACGTCCGTCACGGATTGTCTTCCTCCCAAATTTGAATTAGTGCTCTGATTACACTGAGAGGGGTGAGCGGGACACAGATGGATTATGGACGGGATCTGTAACTGATGCCGCTGCCAGCTTCAAATGGAAAAGACAAACAGTTAGCTGGCATTTCTCGTTCTTTCACACACACGCTTGTAATAATCACATTTGTGTGGTTGCCCAGAGTAAATGTGTTCCCTGTTTTGAAAGGATCATCCTACAGATA
>NW_015509654.1:12730-14467 GCF_001515645.1 Sinocyclocheilus grahami
ACATTTCAGTTGTTGTTTTTTTTTCAACTGAAGGTTTATCCAAACCAACTTAAATTACATTCGAGGCACACATTTGATCAGTTTATGTATTCTCTGGGAATCAAACCCATGACCTAGGTGTTGCTAGCATTGTGTGCTAAGCACAGTGGCTAAGAAATACAATTGATTGAGAGTATCCTAAACCAGTCTAATTATACATGACTACAAGTTCAGAAAGCCCACCAATTAGTCTGTTTTATTAGCTATTTTCACTTTATATATGGTCATTAAGTAAAAGTGTGAATATTTGTGCAACCATCTGATTGATATTGTGATAGGTAGCCTTAAAATATGCAGCAGTTACCACAGTTACAGCTTTTCAGTGAAACCTAAGCAGAATTTTAATGGCTTTCTGCCATCCCATAATTTCAGCGATAAGAGCTGGAAAGGACCAGAGGCCAGTATAGTATAAATCTGTCTCATAGCAACGGACTGTGTATGTCTAAGAGAAACCGAGAGCGAGAGATAGCGAAAAAGTGTGTGTAGATTCATCAGCGGCACTTAAATTAGTTGCATTTAAATCGCCTTCCAGGGTCCCCTGGTGGATTGTTGCCCTTTGAATAACAATAAGATAAACCTCCACGTCTCCTCCCAAATGGACGGTGTCCTTTTTAGACGTCCCAGCTCTGTCAATCAGTTCATATCGTCCTTTTTACTGTCATTACCCTTCCGATACTAATAATGTTAGAAACAAACAGTGAGCAGATAAGGGGCCTTTTAAAACAGGATGCATTATTTAGCACCAAACGCTAATGGTCCTGATCGGCGTGGGACAATTGAATAACATCAGCCGATAAGGAGCGTTCTCTCTCTAGATCGGCCTCTGAAACCATAGATAGCACGCTCGAGCGAAAGGTTTATCGGGGTGGCGGCGTGTAAGAGAGACGGTCCCATAAAACAATGTTAGCATCAGAAATTCAGATCACCGCTAGCGTAAGATTGGGTAAGACCGTGCTAGAGGAAGAAGAAAAATCAATGAGGAGGTGGTTAGTATTAATCTAACATCAATATAGGCAGTATCTTTTACTTTTCATGGTAATTGCCCCAGTGATCTCCTAAAGTGGCTCTCAAGTGCTTTAAGGGCCAACTGATAGCATCTTATCGGCCCGCAGAAGTCCTCAAGAGGGACAGGGGTCCTGGGCCTATGCGTGTAAGAGAGAGCGTGTATACCAGTGGCGACTGCTGCTGTTTAATAGAGGAGAAGCATAGATGTCACTGTGGCAAAATGTGTACTCGGGGAATATCTATATACATATATAGATATAAATTTGAATGTCTACAATGCTGTTCCTAAAAGTGATATTACGTAAAGAAAACAAATGGCACCCTATGGTCTCTTGAACATCAGACTTGAGACAACCTTCGCAAAACCACAAGCATGTACCAAATATGGCATTTGGGAGTCATATGCATATATTAATGTAGATTAAAGCTGATAAAACATTTTATTGATCTGTTGCAGCAATATAAAGCTGTATAATATTATATGTCTTTATTTGTTAAAATTATTAAAATGCGCCAAGAGTGATATGCAATATATATTTTTATTAACTTTAAATTAATCAATAAATATAAATATATTTATTTTTATTTTTATATTTTACATGTTTATCCATTTTAAATGTATAGATATTTGCATATAATTTATAAAAATCTTTAATGTACCAGGAGTGATATGTGATATATATATATATATAT
>NW_015509655.1:0-1388 GCF_001515645.1 Sinocyclocheilus grahami
TGTGTGTGTGTGTGTGTGTGTGTGTGTGCGCATGTGTTTACATGTTTGTTTTGCTTGTGTTAAGTCAGACGACAACAAGACAGTGGGATTTGTTTAGTCTCATAAACAACCTAAACAGAAAGAAACAGAATACAGAGCGAAAGAAAGGGGGAACAAGCAACAACCAGCTAGCAGGAAACATTCTCACAATTTTAGTGAACATTTTGACAAGGTCCTTTCAAAGTTATGAACAAATATTTTTCCAGGAACATTAATAACACATTTGTGCAAAGTTATCTGTTTTTTAATACGCCTTTTGTTTTTCAAAACGTTAGCATCATTCATGCAGCGTTTATACCTGAAACATTCGAGATGTTCATGTTGGGTGTTCAAATGTTACTTGTTTGTTTGAAGAATGGGGAAATGGAATGTTCCCTTAATGTTCAAATTATCAAGAAATACATATTTTTTAAACATTTAAAAACCAGACATTTGAATTCGAAAAGTTAATCTGAATTAAAACTAGCAAACAAGCTACATGCTGACATGTTTGCTTTCTGTCTCGTTTAGTTTCTCCATAGGTCAGAATGATGTTCTGGCGATTTGAAACAAAACCACAAAACTCACTGTGTTTGCCCACTGGCCAGTTCATCTAGTCTGACAGCTACCCTTTTCTCCTCCCATCAGACCGGGAGTAAATATTACCTTTGAGTCTCACAGCAACTAAACAATCTGTCAGGATCAAAACAAGAGAGAGGAACTATGAGGCAGATCTTTACGGATTGAGTCCAGCTATAAAAAAAAGAAAACAGGTAATTCATTGTTGTAGAAAAACTGTTTATTCATTCTTTTTTTCAAACCATTTGAAAGGCCAATTCATATTTCCAGACTGTATTTCCTAATTCTCTCTCTTTCATTTTTCTATGTAGGTCAGAATGAGGACCGCAGGAACATATAACATGTTATTCAGAGAATTATTTCAATTGAGGAACAGGATCCAAAATACAGTGTTTTCTCAGAGAAGCTTATGAAATGAAGTTTCGATCGCATACTCATGTAAGTCTGAGTATATTTACTCATTTTATTTTCTGCTGTTCATTTCATTATAGTACGGAAGTTCTAAGCGGTCATGTAATATTATTATTTTTTCTTCTCGCTTTCTCGTTATAACGACTTAATTTTCTTGTGATATCGACATAACGGGAGTTGTTTTCTCGTTATAATGACTTAATTTTCTCGTGATCTCGACAAAACGAGTTGTTTTCTCGTTATAATGACTTAATTTTCTCGTGATCTCGACAAAACGAGTTGTTTTCTCGTTATAACGACTTAATTTTCTCGTTATCTTGACATAACGAGAGTTATTTTCTCGTTATAACGACTTAATTTTCTTGTTATCTCGACATAAC
>NW_015509655.1:1642-2699 GCF_001515645.1 Sinocyclocheilus grahami
TAACGGGAGTTGTTTTCTCGTTATAACGACTTCATTTTCTCGTGAACGCGACATGAGTTGTTTTCTCATTATAACGACTTAATTTTCTTGTGATCTCGACATAACGGGAGTTGTTTTCTCGTTATAATGACTTCATTTTCTCGTGAACGCGACATGAGTTGTTTTCTCGTTATAACGACTTAATTTTCTTGTGATCTCGACATAACGGGAGTTGTTTTCTCGTTATAACGACTTAATTTTCTCGTGATCTCGACATAACGGGAGTTGTTTTCTCGTTATAACGACTTAATTTTCTCGTGATCTCGACATAACGGGAGTTGTTTTCTCGTTATAACGACTTAATTTTCTCGTGATCTCGACATAACGGAGTTGTTTTCTCGTTATAACGACTTAATTTTCTCTTGATCTCGACATAACGAGAGTTGTTTTCTCGTTATAATGACTTAATTTTCTTGTTATCTCGACAAAGTTTTTAAAATTTTTTTTACAATGATTGTTTGATCTACTGTTGCTATAGTAACAAACTCAATTTTGACACGCATCTGATGGACAGATAAACCATGCGCTCTTACTGTAGCCTATGTAGTGGATATTTCAGCAAATTTTGCTTCGCCTAGTAATAACGTCTACAATACAAAAATAAAGGCTGATCAATCACTGTTGATATTTCCAGAGACAGTACGCTAAACATTTTGTTTGTGTAATTAACATGTTTAAATGGTCAAAGCAACACCGCAAACAGGCGGAGCGCCTTCAGGATGCAGAACTATTCTAAAATATTTTAGAGCTGCTTAGATTCAACTCACTTTTAATTTTCATTTTATTTGAAAGAAAATTATATATAATTTGTAATTTTTAGTAGTCATTATATGCTGTGACTGATATCATGTGCGTTACAAGCTTCTGTTTGAAAAGAGCGTTCATGTGTAGCTATGCGTGTGTGTTTGTGTGGTTTCCACAAAGAAATGTAGAAAACACAAAAGATTACAACACTGTAGAACATCACTGAATTAAATTAGCCTATACACTTTACATATAAATCACATTTCTTATCAAT
>NW_015509655.1:2806-3273 GCF_001515645.1 Sinocyclocheilus grahami
GCCTACGTCGTTGAAGCCCGTCCTACTGTAGATAAACAGATCCCCGCTTATTAACTAACAATAATTTACCTCAAAGAAGCACAAATAAAGATATAGGTGCAAACAGAATACAGTGACGTCAACCTTGGTTTTAATAAGCAGTTATTATTTTATGACACAGAACGCGTTGGTGAAACTCATGCATCTAGCAAGAACTTAATACACAAAATAGTCATATTGATTCAAGCATTTAACATTTATGAATGAATTGAATGTCAGTAGCCTAATGAACAATACTGTATAAATTATAGCGAGGTAGGTCCTATTCTATCCCAAACGCGTACAGTATAGTGGACATACAGTATAGCCTACAACACCCCATCAGTTATATTCAGGTCAGTACCACCTGTTGGCGCAGTTTTGTAACTTAGAGAACAACTTTTATTATGTCGAGATCACGAGAAAATTAAGTCGTTATAACGAGAAAA
>NW_015509655.1:6694-8124 GCF_001515645.1 Sinocyclocheilus grahami
TTTATACCCTAATGATTTTTGGCATAAAAGAAAAATCGACAATTTTGACCCATACAATGTTTTTTTGGCTATTGCTAAAAATATACCCATAAAAATCCATAAAAAATATTTTATCTTATATAAAATATAAGACTGGTTTTGTGGTCCAGGGTCACACATATATATATATATATATATATATATATATATAAAATGAAGACTATTTTTTAGGAACATTGAGATTTTTTTTTGATTGGCATCTCATGCACATTTTTGCACATTTTCTTCACCAGAATTCCTTTACTGCAATGAACAAAAATCTCATTACTATGTAATTATCATGAAAACAATGTCAAATGCAAACTAAAATAATCCTAATGGTTCTAATGTCTTATTTTGGGGCAAAAAGTGGCCAAGACATGTTCTAATCAGAATCCCCCATGTGTTTATGTTTATGTCTATGAGTTTAATGTTTATTTAACATGTGGATTTTAAAATGTACTTTTATATGGTATTATTTCAAATGAGAGTATAATCCAAATGAATGACTCAAATTGTGATGTCATTACCTTGGCCCTTATCTTCAGATACAATGTAAGTGCCATTGCTGGAGTGGACAGCATACTGCATTATGGGAGACCCAGGCCAGGAAGTGAAAGTATCATATCTCTGCTGGCAGGGGATAAACTGGACACCGCCACTCTGGTTGACAGAGACTTTAGAGTAATAAAACAAAAGTAATATGAGGAGAAGCCTGTGCACATCATACTTATGATTTGTCAGAGACAATAATGTTTATAAAGTTTGGTTTCACCTACAGTGGCCTCAAAAATTATTTCACAAAAAGTTGTTTGCTAAGCTTTAAATGACAAAACAGTAGATATATTGTTCAAAATTACACAAAAAGTATTTGAACACCTTATTGTAAAATGCCAGTGAAACTCAAGGCAAAATTGCTTAAAAAATCACAGATAACAAGCTGATTAAAAAGTCAAAAAAGGCTCAGAAAAGTAATGTTAGTTTAGTATCATTTATGTGGGGATGCTATTTGGTTTGATATATTATTTTAGAATGCAATGGCATTTATACATTTTTAAGAATGACTTGAGCATGCACAAGCATCTAAATAGTTTTTGAGGCCACAGTACATGTGAAATACGTATTTGAAACATCTCACTGAAAGGTCCTGCATTGTTATTGTTGAAAATATTTCTTGCGGATGTCTCAACAGCCAACTTCTGTTTTGCATCTTCATCGTTTGGAGAGTCACCGAGATGTGTACTGGTTGAAGAGTCAGGTAGAACCCCTTTTGTGTTCTCCTCTTTGCCAATTATTAATGGTACCTGAGGAAAAATCAAAAGACAGGTTTTGATTATTACGAGAATAGCTCACCAAAAAAATAAGTTTTGCTGAAAATGTATTTACCCTCAGGTCATCCAAGATGTAGATGA
>NW_015509655.1:9294-10391 GCF_001515645.1 Sinocyclocheilus grahami
ATTACGCAATGACGTCACCGCGCAATGACATCGCGTCATTTAGCACCAAATCAATCTTCCTTTAGCAACTTCCCTGAAAATGTGTTGGCAACACTGCCTGCGCTGTCTTACTCAGTCACCCTGAGGCACCACGTTATTGTACAAATCACTGAAGCTGTTCAGAGGAGACTGTGCACTACTATAAATGATCAACTGAGTTTTAATGGGAACCCCTGTGACCAGAGGAAGTATGTTTTTGACCCATTTCATCTCATAAATATTAGCAGTAAAGACAGCCCGTAGCTAGTAAACTTTACCTGTTCATATTCTGCAGACTGAGTGATTGGTTGACTTGCATCACCTGCATCCATACTGCTTCACACTAAAGAGATTAAAAATATTAATAAAATCCCTGTCATACACTCTTTTTAATAATAATATGTATATTGTATCTTAATATGCATATAATGTATTATTATTATTATTTTAAACTTTTGTAAAAGCAAGCAGCGAGATTCAAAGCAAATTGTGTGTGGGAATATTGTTTTTCTATAGTATTATTAGCTCTCTCACAACAACAAATACGAAATGTGATCTAAATGCTTTAAAAGAACTCAAGGGACAGCACAGTTAACGTATTCGTTGAATGTGGGCACTAATATTGTCGTTTTAACCAATTTCTTACCTTGTTTTTTTAGGAGAGAGGTGTTTAAAATGTAATTTGACCGAGTACAGTCGTCGAGTACACGATGAGGCGAGCGGTTAACGTTAGATTTGTAACGGTCACTTTACTAATGAGCGCGAGCGAGCGCTTAACTGACTCGCGCGCGGTATGAAAACTATATATAGATATATAGATATGATATATCACCTGTAGGCCTACTACGATTTTAGGAATTTAAACTGTTATTTTAACTTTTTATATGATGTCTTCATAAACAACATCTATATGGTTAGGTCAAAGAAATTATTCGGCATTTGGCGACATCCAGTGATTGAAGTTGGAATAGAATTTATGTGGCTGTCACTTTAATTATGAAAATTAAATCAGACAGGTAATCAATAATGTAATTACATATATTTAAGCCTATACAACTTTTAAATCAGTAAAAAAAAAA
>NW_015509655.1:13952-14465 GCF_001515645.1 Sinocyclocheilus grahami
TCTTAAACACTAGTTTCTACTTCAATAAAAATGTAGAGAAAAAAATAACTTTTTAAAAAAAATAAGCAGACAACCCAATTTTGTCTGATTTGACTGATATTTTTACATTTCTGTCTACCGGAATCTTTTTTTAAAGTTTACAGATGCCATATGCTAAAGATTCACATTCACTGTGCATTCAACAAGGAAAAACAGTGCACCTGGTAAAATTAATTTAAAAGGTCGCTTTTTAAAATAATTGACTTTTTGATTGATAATAATGTTTTTTTTTTTTTTTTTATCAAAGTAGCCAAAGGATAAATTAATAGTTATTGCAGTATATAATAAATTACTATTGCAGATTTTAAATAATCAGTACCAGTATCGGTCAGGATAAATTAAAGTGGGGAAAAAATGCTATGCAGTTTTATCAGTCATGTGTAACAGGTACTTTGTAATGAGTCCCACCTATGATCTCAAGTCACCCTCTTACAACCAGTGTTGGGGGTAACTCATTACAAGTAACGCGAGTTA
>NW_015509656.1:0-2802 GCF_001515645.1 Sinocyclocheilus grahami
ATTATATTATATTATATTATATTATATTATATTATATTTTTTATTTATATTGGTTATAAAATTTATCCTGGCTTTTATTATTATTTCCTTGACTATTTTAATTTATTACTTTAAAACGTTACCATTACTTTTCCATGTCTTAAAGCATCATAAAAGTATTCATGCACTACATTTCCAGTCATCTGATGATCGAAATATAGGTTGTTATTTACAATAATCCTTTTTAGTGGGCTGTTGACTGTTATGACTGGATGATTGAGTCAGGGAATCAGATCAGTCTGATTCAAAATTACCTGGATTAAAGATCCAACTCATGAATCAAAGGAATAAAGTCATACAGGTTTAGAAGGGAAATAAGGGTGAGTAAATTATGACATTGTTGACACTGACTTTAAGGTGAACTATTCAGTTAATGGCTCAAAGATCAATGTACATTTAGATGATCTGGACAAACTCATCAATGAGTCGTTCAAAAGTTCATCTTGATATGAATCATAAATTGCATTTATGCTGCCGTAGAGAAACCATGTGATCGCCTTGATTATGTAAACAGGACAGAGGAAAAATAGACCTGAGCTCTGCAGCACTGATGAGCAACAGAACCAGAATCACCTATTGATGACAACCACCACCACAACCATGATGATGAGGAGGACTGAGAGAGAAAGAAAGGTGTGAATGGTACTAGGCATTCTTCAAACATACAAATCACGCTTGCATGAATGTGGAAAAAGTAATATATTCTTACCAATAACAAGAAAAATAAACTGTATTTTTAGCAGCGTTGCGACTTCAAAAAAAATCACCATTCAAAGGTGACCACAAAAAGTAATTACAGACACACTGGAGATCCATACAAAGTTCCTGTCTCAGTATTCATGAAACTTTAATTGCGAGGAACAACCAGAGCCCAGTCACTCTGGTTTTGATCAAACACAAGCATACACAACACACTACACTGCGTCCAAACATTAGAAATAAGATATAATGTGATTATTTCTTGCAGGAAACCAATGCTTGCAGAGAGTAAAAGAATACAATTAAAGTTGTTTTTTATGTAACAAAAAACATATGTTATGTATGGGGGGGTTATGTAAATGAACACATATCAAGAGAGACATTGCAGTGTAAAGGTGGACATAGATGGTTAAATATATGCAAGAAAGAAAAATGATCAATCATTCTCTATTATGCATAATCACAATTCAATATGCAAACATCTCTGTTTGGTGAACAATCCATAAAAGTTGATGGAAGATTTTCAAAATTTAATCTTACATTTCTTAAAGTATAAAGCATCCAAAATAACTAACTAACTAAATAAATAAAACCTAAACAATTTACTTCAATTGGTTGGGAAATTGACACTAACTTTTGATTTAAAAAAAAAATGTGATAAACAAACCCCTGTTTGTTGTTGTCTTGCATATTATAAAGGTGACTGTAGGTCTTATAGTGATAATAACAGTTTGAGGCAGGGCTGCCTCTAATTCCACATTAGTGGATGAATTGCAGTCTTTCGTGTAAAGCAGAGGACTTTGATCTCTTGTTCTTGATTTAACCAAACTGGTTATTAATCTTCTAAGCCTTGATTTAAATAGTCTCAGCAGTGGTTAAACACACATTGGTCTCCTAATACAATGTCACATTCCTTGCATGTAAATACAGGTTACTGTTGATTTCTCAACCTCATTCATTTGTGAGGACATCACACCACTAACTAACTAAATAAATAAGTAAAACATTTTAAAAAATGAAGGTATTTTCGATGAAAAGTTAACACAATGTTACAACTATAAGATGCTTTTCCAACTATGGCACTTTTGGCCATGTGGATGTTTAGAAGCTATCATAAAGTACTTTACATACTCTTACAAGTTTAATTAAATTTGTCTGCTAACAATGTCCATTCTAACAAATCAAAATGTATAATTCTAAAACATTTCCACCACAGTGTCATTTTTATCACATCTCATATTATGTATTTTGTTTTTCTGTGGTGAAAATGGCCTTTTACAACTAGCATTAAATAATATTTTAGAGATAAATAATAAAAGGCCAGGTATAAAATATTATTTTTTTTCATAAATAAACTTACAAAAATAATTGACAGATTACGTCGTTGGAAATTTCATGCAATAAAACTATTAATTTAACAATTAATATTTACCTTGACTTTTTTTCTTTAACTGAAATTTCATGCAATAAAACTATTCATTTAACAATTAATATTTACCTTGACTTTTTTTCCTTAATTGAAACCTTTGTCTCTTTTGGAACCATGTGCAACAACCTTTGATAAAACTTTAACAGTCAATCAATAAGTAAAACAAACAAATTAAAATCTATATTAATATGTAAAGTAGACATAAACAAATGATGAAGGCATAAAAACCACTTCCAAAAATGTATGTGTCCATCATATAGCAAAAAGAACATAGTTCAAATCTGTTAATTTAATCAAAATCAACCCTTGCAACATAAAAGTGCATGTAATTTCAAGAAACACCCAATAATAAAATGGACTAAGAAAGACGCATTACAAACACACATACAGACAATTGGTGATGAAACACTGTTTCGATAATCTTGTTTTCCGACGTTAGTTAAGAATATCTCCCACCTCCATCAGTGGAGGCTCTGAGGAGCAGAAGACCCTGCAGGTCCAAATGAACTGTTTTAGTCACAGAGAGATAGAGAGGCAGTGTATTCCTGGCTCTGTGCTCTGTGTGAGGTGTTAACCAAGTGAGAAGCGCAGGGACTCGCTGGGCGCCTGGCCCGCCTCCACGCACACCCACCACT
>NW_015509656.1:2812-3573 GCF_001515645.1 Sinocyclocheilus grahami
GGAAAGGGTCACTAGAGATCACAGATGCCACCCTGTTCCTCTCTCTCTCACTCTCTTTTATTTTTTCTCTAAGTTTGATAAGGATCAAATGGAGTTGAAAAACAAGCACTTTGAGGAGCGTTCGGTAAATGAAGCTAAACTCTGAAGGAGTGGGAGTGCAGGTGCAGGGTGGGATGTTGAAGAACTCGTCAACGGCATGTGCCACAAAGGCACAGTTGCTTATTATGCTATGAAATTGGTATATATAAAAATGAAATTTACATTCTGAAGGTTTCGTGTTAGGTGAGCTTCCGCAGTGTTGAGAAACAAGCGCCAGTTTTACGCCCTGCCAATACAATAACTTCCATTATGATACCAATTTCAGGAAAATATATAAATAAAATAATTCAAGGAAAAAAAATCTTCCCACCCGCAGTCGAACAAATGCAAGCGCTAAGTACCAAGACATCTCTCTGTCCTTTAAAGCAATGATATGAATAATAACAGTAATGATGTCTAACGTGGGAGGAGATGGTTAGCACAGTCGAGGAAAATAATGAGTTTTAATGCCAATGCTAATGGGCAAAAAATAGATCCCCCTCTTTCAAAGGAAGAGGAGCGTTTAAGAGCTCTCATTCAGCGCTACCCTTGTGATAATAGCCACACTACCACATGTCTCTCTGTCCTGAAGAAAAAAAGAAGAAGAAGAAAATATACTTGTTAGACTTCTTAACGCGCTTTGCGTGTTTTGAATTTGAAGATGCTGTCGTTCTGTTTTTGCC
>NW_015509656.1:4171-4467 GCF_001515645.1 Sinocyclocheilus grahami
GCCAGGATTTATAAATTATGAATCATTTGATACAGACTAAATACAAGTTTCCATGTTCCCATACAGTAAGATGACTACACCTCTTTGTTTTTTGCATGACATTTGTATGACAACATTTGGTTAGTTGAAGCAATTAACAGTATGTCTTGTTCAGGTGTTTAGTTTTTAATTTTCTTTTTTTTTACCCATTGGACTTGATTTATACAGATATGTATAATGTTTTCACTTCTTTAGATTTCCAGCTACCAGTTAACTTAGAGAACTAGTGTAGCAAACTGTACATGTAAGTTATGTAT
>NW_015509656.1:5754-7088 GCF_001515645.1 Sinocyclocheilus grahami
AATCATATCAACTTGTGGAAAATGGGCATCTGATGACCCGTTTAAGCGTTACATATTCATTATTGTTGATATTTTTACACTGTTTATATTTTTAACTCTCTAATCCTAATTCTTAAGTGTATTAAGCAGCACAAATGTTTTAACACTGATAATAAGAAATGTTATTTGAGAACCAAATCAGATTTTAGAATGATTTCTGAAGGATCATGTGATGCTAAATACTGGACTAGCTGCTAAAAATGCAACTTTGCCATAATAAGAATAAATTATATTTCAGTATATATTAAAATAGAAAAGAGTTATTTTAAATGGCATTAATTAATTTGTATAATTTTTTTAAAAATAAATGCAATCTAGGTGAGCATAAAAGACTTTAAAAATGTTTTTTGAAATAATAACAACCCCAAACCTTAGAACAGTAGTGCACTGCGCACACACACACACACAAAATATATGTACAAAATTGCACAGAAATAAGTTTATAATTATAACAAGAATTATATTATTATATTAGTATATCATACAAAATAATAATTATTATTGTGCACATACATACAGACTATTAATGAGAAATGCTAAAAGTTTAGTTTCGAAGGCGAGGTACTGTAAATGCCAAAAACGTAGTTTCAAGGTCAGATTAAGTTAAATGACAGGACACAGATGTCTTTGGAAATGAAAAACGTCGTCTTGAAAACAGCACAACAGCCTGGCCTTCTTCACCTCATTCCTGAGGTGTTACCCCAAGGAAAAGAAGCATCTCCTTCCAATGTCCCCCATGTGGTGTCAACCTCCCTTCTGTGTACCACAGTATGCTAATCGCATTCAGGTCATTATTTCATTACAAACAAGGTTTACGTTTACAAGAATGGTGCCCAATGCCACCTATTAACCTTCAAGATGTTTGAAAATGAGGTATTACGGGATTTTGGTCCCCCCGTGTCCTCATTATAGTTCATCATCCAGCTTATAGTTCATCACTTCACATCAGTTGCATTGCTTATGCACCTAGCAGAGGTCCAGGGTAAGACGTCAGAAACCTCATTGTGCTTATTGTTTCGCATGCGTGGTTGAATATTTATCATGTAGTGTAAATTAATTTTCTTCTCTGTCCTGAAACTTACAATAGTGAACTTTCCATTTAAAGAATCTCAATGTGTCAAATGTCACAAATTTCCATCTCTTAAATATTCAGAATAACTTTCTGTAGTAGAATTCAGAAGTATCAACTAATGATGAGGAGGTTAAAAAAAATTATGTTTTTGTTTTCATTACTAATATTTTTATTTTCAAAGTGCTATGGTGAGAGAAAAGGTTGCAAACTGCATTTACAGAAA
>NW_015509656.1:7562-8800 GCF_001515645.1 Sinocyclocheilus grahami
CCTACACCACGCTTATGAGCTGAAATATTTTATCAGGTGGAGGCCGCAGTCAAAGTTATCATTTTAATCTTATTTCAATAAAAAAAATAATCTCTCTTCTCCTGGGTTTGACAGCAGCTAATGGTTTTTGGTTATCGTAAAGGAAACTTTGAAGACTGTGACTGGAGGAAGAAAAAAAAGAAAAGCAAAGTGTGTTGTATATTTTTCCAAAGCCTATTCATAAAACATGAGTCAGAAAGCATACAGGTAGGATATCTGAAATAAACCTCAGTCACATGAGTATGACTATGTTAGGTCATTCCCAGCAACCCGTGGGGCTTTAAAGAATAACACAAAACCATGTTTCAGTTGGCAGTACCATTAGTAATGCTTTATGGAATAAGCTCTCTTGTGAATATACTATATGATTAAATATAAAATTCCATATGAGGCAGTAAATAAAACCTAAAGTTCACAGTACATTCAAATCAATATCAGAAAATGACTCCTGATTCAGTGATGGAGATTCACTGACTGAGCGCACTAAATCAACAACAAGGTCTTTTTAATGGTTCGTTGTGACTGACTCATTCAAAAGAACCAGTTCATAAGAGTCATTTACTGATGAAACGGACATCACCGCTCACACTGTGTTCATTGAAACATTGGCCGCAAGTTCTAACGTGATGATATCTGACAAAACCGATTATGGACACGCATAAAGCTTTCCTGACAGTCAACCAGATTTTAATAGTATCGCACATTTATTTTTTGCGTTTATGACCATTCAATCAGAAAGCAAGTGAAAATTCATTGAATCTATCCACCTCATTTTTTAACATGTGCACCCAACTATAACTGCCTTCCCCTTCCAGTTATTTTAGCTGTAGAAAAACATATACATTTATCACTGTAATGATAAATACACTTGTTTGTCGCGCAAAAGTTGCTAGTCTTCTAGGTATTTACCTATAGCAGCTAATGAATCAGACATCTTGCTCATTCACAGAAAATAGATAACTTTCGCATTGCTAAATAATCTGAAAATAACATCGGGTTTCTGCCTTTTTTTGGACACAAAGAAATTCATGAAAATTAGGTGAGTTTATGATTAAAATAAGAACAAATATCTGCCAGCGGGATCAGAAAACTTATAAAAATTACAAGAGAAAGCAAGTTCATACCTCATTGGTAGGTAGCATAAATGCATGTAATGTGGTTAAATGTATCTTGATTTAAAGATATTTAGATGTTTGTAC
>NW_015509656.1:9499-10336 GCF_001515645.1 Sinocyclocheilus grahami
TTGCTGTGCCTTGTTATTTTTTTTTCTCCCTTCCAGCCACCCCTCAGATGCATTCGGCCTGACCCCCTGGACGGAGGGGAGGAGAATCTCCCGGGAACACACTCCAAAAAATCGGAAAAGACATCTGTTTCATTTACTAAACAAATTATCTGCCAGGATTTCTCACCTAATGGGCATGGGGAATGGAGTGCAGACTCCGAACACACACGAAACAGGAAGCAGAGGGGCGGCCCACTGCTAATAATGCCTGCTCTCCTGACCTCATCCTGGCCTCTTGCTGCCTTCTCCCCAGCGTTACATCTACAACTGACAACGATAGCCAGGAATTCTTAAATCATCCGTCTGGGATCTGAACACAGCGTCTGAAACCTTAAAGGATGTCTAATCCAAAGGGAATATCTTCATATTGGAACGAATGCTGCAGCAGTTATAGCGGGGGTCATTTATTTGAGTATGCAAAGCCAAATATTATGACGACCTTTACTTTTAGTTTCACAGCTATTTTAAAACGGTCAGTCATCTGTAAGTATGCAAGAATGATGTCCTTTTCAATGCGTGCGACACAAAAGGTATTTTCCTTTCAGCAAGAATTTGATTTCAAACAAAGGGGTAACTTTAATAAAATATTTTTATGAAACTTTGAACAATGCTATATCACTCCATTTCCAAAGGCCTTTTCAACGTTATTCATCTCTGCACAGCTCTTGCACAATGTTACAAGGACATTAAACTAAATGCCTTTAAAATGCTCAACCTATAACCTTTCACTTTTAAGAATTGAAATAAATAAATAAATGTAATAAGTGTGTATACACACACACACAAACACACACACAC
>NW_015509656.1:11643-12846 GCF_001515645.1 Sinocyclocheilus grahami
GTCAGATATGACACGAGAACAGAGAAAGAGAGAACGAGAGAGAGGCTGCACAAGCGTCCGGTCACATCTAGGATTCTAATAACCCTTTCTCCATAACCCAACTCTGCCCTTCCATGTTAACATACTGTGAACTGAGCCCAAGTGACAAAATCAATCCATCACGGCCATGCTGTCGACACAAAGAGGGACAGAGGAGCTAACAGAAATTGATGACATCCCTGCTCGAATTTTACACCATTTCGGCCACAGCGGCGATTGAAACAGACAAAGATTTATAGTCCGACCCGTGCCGCTGCTACCCTTGATTGCCTCTTTTTTTCCCTGAAAGGCTTTTCTGCATATTTATTCCCAAGCTCATCAGGACCTCAGAGAGGCATTAGAGTGACAATCTTATTCCACCTATGGCGCAGCAGCATCTGGGAATTTGCATCTCTCGCTGCATACAAGACTAATGCTCTCCTGCCCCTCAGTTGCTTCTGTACCGCTTTTATTCGTTAATTATGACTTTTATCCGTCCGCCGTTTGCTCACAGCTCTTATTTGTGTGTCTCACTGTGTAATTTAGAGAATAATTCACACTGGTGAGAGCTGATCTCACTGTCTGTTTAGCTGGCACTGCGAGTGGGATTATAGCCGGCGGGTGCTGGCTCGATTAGTTCTTGTTGTGTTGTTTTTGTTGGTGAGACAAACCTTTCTCATTGGCATTATTGTGTTTGAAAGATGTTTGTGGTGACAACATGTTTGGCTCTTAAATTGCTCCATTTATCTGCGTGCACGCATGCATGCGCGAGTCTTTCTCCGCTGCACAGACCTGCCCTGCGTCACGCATTGAAGGTTTTACGAGTACTTATGGAAAATATAAATTTCATCGATATTACTGGCTAGAAACAAATGCTTCTCATCACGAGCATCGTAAAAACGAACACAGCAGTTAGCGTGACAGGAAACTGATTATAATAATTCAAATGTGATGAATAACTTTCATCAAACATCCAGCGCGCAAGCATCTCTAGATGGAAGTTCCACATCTCTGAGTATCCATTACAAATGTGCTGTGAAATGGAAGGAATCGGGACCTCGCGCCTCTTTGTGCATACCATAAACATGTATTACGCCCAAAATGTTCATATTAAACACAGAAATGGCTGACAAACTCTAGAGACACTGTCAAGAAAATGTAATACCACCACATCGTCACACACTC
>NW_015509656.1:13980-14470 GCF_001515645.1 Sinocyclocheilus grahami
AATACTGCCAAAGTGTGACGTATACCTATAGCTCCGTTGATTAGGAAAAAAGGGAAAGTGGTTTTATGTAGCTTTGAGTGCCTGACTGAAGAGCCTTAGACTGCGGTTAGTGATGTTGGCACAGGAGGCCTGCATTGTGCAGATCAGACCATCCCTCCTCCTTTTGACACAGTCTGTTTCCTGAGGAGCCCCTCTCTCCTCTCTCCTCTCTCTGCCACTGCTCCCATGTGGGCGCCAGTCAAACACGCTGGCCCCCCATCACAGCATCTGCATCCTGTGCAATTTGTCATTGGCCCGTCTTTGCATTGCCATTGGCTGTTGCCGAGCAACCTGTCCGTCTCACAGACTATTTCCCATGATAAATTAGCTGGGCTGTTACTATGCCAACCGAATTTGTTACTTAATTAAACTGATTCAGATCACAATTGGCTGGAGGGGGTAAAGAATTGGGGCACACTTTGTAGCGGCACAGCCTGCTCTCAAACACCGG
>NW_015509657.1:0-3848 GCF_001515645.1 Sinocyclocheilus grahami
TTCTAAAACAGCCGTGTTATTTAATGAAATTACAAAAAAAAAATTTCATTATGAATTTCAAAAGATGAATAAAAAAAAATCTAAATGTGACATGCAAGATGACTATCAATCCCTTTAAAATATAAAAAAACCATCTTGTTTATTTTCAGTGCAGGAGCTTGACCAGAGCATGTCTAAAAATATACAGTATGACATATACTTTTATGGAAATACTTAATTTACTTTATTCAATTTCTTACAGTTACAGAAGGTACTGCCCTCAGAGAGAGACAAAAACCTTAAGAAGCCTCTCTGAATAAAAATGCAATATTTCTTCTTACTCTCAGAATCTATCAATACACCCCCGTACTCACACTGGAAGACTCCTTGGAGAGAACAAGCAGAGAGAAAGAAAGAGGAAGGAGCTTCCCTCCTACCTGCTTCCCACACAGTGAGCAGTTCCTGTAGATCTGGAGGAGGAAGCACTCCAACCTGAATTCTCCTTCTTTCCAAACTCTGCTAATAACCCCCTTAAGCAGACCATCACGACTATTTTAAGTTTGTATACATCCCACTCCTGGCTGCCTCATGCAGTTTTTCAATATGCTTCTTGAGAAATTGCACAATGTACAGAAAAATGGTACATGAAAGATGATGATTTCTTAAGCTGATGCTTAAGGTACAAGGAAAAGTTCATGTGCTTTTGTACTGCAACCAAAAGCCACTTTGACCATGTTCAAGTATTTATAATTCCTTCAAACTTTGATGCTATTGCAAAAAGCTGAGTTTTAAACCAATTTTGAACCACTTTGGTCCAATCAACGGCTGTGCGCCCCTCAAAAAGGCTTTGAAGTTGAATTATTTCAGTCATTTTCTGCTATTTTGTTTTGCTGAAACTGACGCAACCTATTAGTGTAGATTCAAGTCAAAATGCGGAGACAGATTATCATTTCTGATGACACAAAAGGTAATTACTTGCATTCAAGAGGCCCGTAATGACTAATATTAGTTCAGTCATATTTGGCTGGAGTTTTCAACCAGTTGTCACACCACTGACAACGTAAACTCACATCTGAAAGGCCATCAAAATTAAAGTGATGAATTTTAGCCATAAAAAATTTATAATCTATAAGTAATCTTGAAGCTCACAACAACAACAGAAGAACAATGATTTGACATAACACTTTCTTGAAGCCACTTTTACACGTGTCTATCAAAGCAGTTCATTCATTAACTGTGGCAATGGCTGCATGCTCCTCACAAATTTTTCTCCATAATCACAGGAATATATGGGAAGGAGCCATATCACCTTCTGCTGCCTGACAGGGATTTTTGACAGCCAGAATTCGCTCTCGAAATCTCACTCTCCTTCCAGTATTTTCCCTCATTCTCCACTTCTCTCTTCACACTCTTCTTTACCCAGTGTCCCCCCTCCTACAGGGTTTGATGGACGTATGGATTTCACAGACTTGATTCTGTTGCGCTACAATCCTGACAGGCCAAGACATGCAGGTGTCCCCTCTAGCCTCCATTCAATGCTTACAATGAGAAAAATAGGTTAATTGCATTTTGAGTCATCTCTGGTTAGGCTGATTTATGAAAGGTTGGGATTTTGACGTTTATGCTTAAGGAGGAGACCTCTGTTTGTGTCATTTAATTAAGAACCGAGTGTTTCCGAGTGTAGCTAGCTAGCTAAATTAATAAATATATAAACAAATACATGCATACATAAACAAACAAACACATACAGGTGGGCAGTGCTGGTTAGTAACTGATTACATGTAATCTGGATTACATAATCAGATTCCAAAAATGTAGTTGTTGTAATGAATTTATATTACGTTTTAAAATGCTCATAATCAGATTACAGTTACTTTTCTATGGATTACATGATTACAAATTATTCACACAATGGCAGTAAATTATTCATAATTTAGCTATTCTCCCCAATTCTTCTTTTTATTCTCTTAAATTTCACTTTCTAAAAATGTTTCTGTGTGTCATATTGAAGACAGTGAGTATTCACAATATATAATGACCATGGAAATGTCATGGAAATTAATTTGCAATCTATGCATCTGAATTTGGGGACAAAAGCACCTCTCAGTTAATTATACCATGTGTGAGATGAATAATTACGCAAGTTACTAAACCCTGCCGATGTTTAACTGACAAAAATATTTAAAACCCGGAAGACTTTGACCAAGTCATTGCTGATTTCATGTTTATTAAGTGTTTGCTCGTGATGCAGGGATTCCTGAACGTTTTGTCTCTAAATAATTTACTTTAAGTCTCCCTTGAAGTCGGTTAATGGTCATATATTTTATTTATTTATGTGTGTATATATGTATATATATATATATATATATATATATATATATATATATACATATATAAATAAAATATATTACCATTATGTATATATAACAATCCAGTTTTAATCTATAAACAAGTTAGTTCAAAAGTAATATAAAATTAATCCAAAAGTAGTCTGAATATATTACCTAAAATGAGTAATCGGTATTAAATTACTGACTATAATTTTCATCATGTAATTTGTAATCAGTAACAGGCTAACTTGTAAGTAATCTACAGCGCACTGCAGGTGGGTGTATGTTGTGGAGTATGCAGAGCATTATGGGATTTTCTTGGGATTTTCTTTCTTATCTGAAGACTTTGTGTGCTCCATAAGCATCTGAAATGATGTAGAGTTTCAAGAGTAATATGCAGCCTTCAAGGCAAAATTATAATTTCAAATGCATTTGAAACCTAAAGTCATCACATGGAATGCCAAATGGAGACATACTGTAAATTAACAGACAGCTGACAGGTCTTCCTGTCTGAGATTCAGAGAAGAAGAGAGGTCAGGCTAGGTCCCCGTGCAACCAGGAACTCAAGCGGGGCTATGAAAGGGGAAGATGGAATGTTAAAGAGAACGCGTGAGAGAGATAGATCATAAACACAGAGGGAGGGTGAGAGAGACAGTTGACCTTGTGAGTGCTTCCAGTCTAGGTGCCATTGATTTGTTTACCTGGATTGAGCTGACAGCTCCTCATTACGATTTCCTTTAGAGAATGAGAGCTAGAGAAAGAGAGTAAAAGGAGGAAAGGGAGGAAGGGAGATCAATTCCTGTGATGGATCAGGACTCTGTTTGAATGGCCATTTAACGGATGGGTTGTGTGTGTGTGTGCAAGTGTGTCGCAAAGGTCCTTCTTTAAGTTACTCATAGAGCTACTGTGTTTCTGTAATGAATCAGTTTGGTCACTGGTAACAAACAGAACCGATACTTCACATATTCAAAGTATAGCAAGCATTATTAATTGAGCATTTCAATTATTATTAATGTTAATTTTATATTAATATTATGTTTTTGGTAATCACCATATGATAAATAGTGAAATAATCATATCTCAATTTGTCAGCTTTTGGGAATATTTCTCTTTTAGAAAATCTTCAAAGCTATTCAAAATATCTTGTTGTTTACCTAATGGAAATTAATAGATAACTATGATAACCAGTACGATGGCAAACAGAGTCAGTTGCCTCATTTAGCTTTTTTATGAGTATTGTCTTTCAAGTTATTCTTCATCAACCGTACAGAATGCATACAAACAAGTGTCAACAGTCAACATTCATAATTACACCTCATAATCATCACCAATTTGATTCTGTCTTGGCTGACAAGCATAACAATCGACAATTTTGTTGTATTAAAGTCTTGAAGGCAGATTGGAGGTCAAATAGTTACCGAATAATGTGTCAATCAGGTTTGAACTGCCCTCTGACTGAGTTCGACTCACCTAGTCGTCCTTAAACGAGCGGAAGTACCTGTTATGGCCACACGGAGCCAGTGTTGCCACTTCAAACGC
>NW_015509657.1:5088-6305 GCF_001515645.1 Sinocyclocheilus grahami
ATGCTGGGTCGCAGTCTTCAAATTCTTACCTTTCCTGTTTTATTTTGTTTTTTCTCTTAAAGGTGCCAATGGACCATATTTTCATGCATGTGATCACTAAAGACGGGAAGCACAAGCACAAGTGACAAAGTTTTGTCTTTATTGCAGCTCAAAGTCTGGTAAACTCTGTCCTGTAAATTTGCATAACCAAAGGGCATTTGACCAGTTGGTGATGTAAATATTACAGATTGTTGACCTTCTGGCTGTTTTAAGAGGTAATTTTTAAAAGCTGTATGGTTGGCAGTGTTGTGTGGTCTGAAGTAATTTTGTAAAACTTAGTGCGATTGCAGCTTAGAGCTGTTTTTAAGGTACGGATAGATAGTGCTAACCTTCTTTCATCCCTTAATTTGCATAGTGTACACAGTACCAGCTGACTGTCTCCTGTCTCTAACTTTAGCTGTTCCCAGAGCTAACCTCTCCATATACTCAACCCACTGGTACCTATAAATAAACATTTCATCGATTGCTTGAAGCTTCCCATCCACACAGTAAACACACAGAACGTCACCTCAAAGTTTGATGCGGATGATCATAAAAGTGCTGATATACATAGAACTATTTTTCGATCTCAGAACCGTGGATCAGGGTTGGTGAAGATAGCGGGCTTGGCTCATCAGAACTCTGACATTCTGAGTTATGCAACTTGTTTTCGCAGCCTACAGTCCAGTACGCCCACCTAAGCCTCCACCTTTTTATTTTTTCCATTTCTGACAACTGAAAACTTGAGAACTAACATTAACTGGTATAATGAGACAGCCCACTTTGCTACTAGATGACTTTGTTTCATTTGGCTCTTCGGCCTCTCTTTTGGGGGGTGTCTGTTGACAAACGATTATAAATAATCTCTGATGGTAACAGAAAATGGCCTTGAACAAAACTGTGACCTGAATGCTCTCCATGGGGCTTCTTTGTGGTGACTCTTGAGTTTGGTCATTAGCAGTGAGGTGAAAGAACATGCTGAGAGTGTGAGCCTCTAACAGGAGATGAGATCTGATTAATCACACACTCCACATGATGCAAAATAACGGACACTTTCATCTGCACAGGAAGTCCAGTGTAGACTTGGTCCAAATGTGTGAATCATATGTGTCCAGTGAACTGTTATGGCATCTTTTAGAAATGAAAGTGAGGTTTTTTTTTTCAGATTAGATACCTAATGCCATATAATGCAATGCAGA
>NW_015509657.1:10471-11603 GCF_001515645.1 Sinocyclocheilus grahami
GTTGAAAGACTAAAGAGGTGATGATGACCCGCTTATTTTGTTTTCATATTGTTGCCCAATTCGCTTGTTGTAACATATACCAACATACTATGAATATATGCATGTGTATTGTGGCAAGCCGTTTTAACACGAATTAATTTAACATTTAAGTAATAGCGAATAGTTTTTTTTTTCAGTTTCACTAATATACGTTCTTTAGACGCTATTTCTTGTTTCTAGTTGTTGTGTAATGCTTATCCATTACATACCAGTGCTCTACTATCCCATGTGTTGCTGGTAACGGATTGCATTTTCCGCTTTAAATATTCACTAGTATCTTTTTTCAGTTTTTCTACTAATTACATAGACACTAATACACTTTTAATTGGCGCTAGTGTATCCCCATTGTTACTAGTACCCATTGAACTGCAAATTATCCATTTTGACTAATATTACATATGAAATGTGAAATAAAATGTAGCTAGAAATGTTAGTGGTGACAATTGAGATAGATTCTAGTGTCTACTAGTAGTCGCATATTCTAGTGTCTAACGGAATATACACTACTGGATTAAGTACTAATATCTAATTACTAGTAAATCTGAAGAATTGCCACTATTGAATTACTTTCTTGCCATTTAAAACAAATAGGCCTGCTAGTATACTAGTTAGAGAAATAAATGTTAAAACGTTGTACCTGCTCATTGGTATATCTACATTAAAATTAGGTAAAATGGTGTGAAAGTGCTGAATTTCATTGTAAATCTGTTTCTTTAAACACTATGTTGTTAGAATGTTTTTTGACTTTTTCTTTTTTTTTTTTTTTTTGCACATTTATTTTTCTGTTCTCTGTGAGGAATTAAGCATTTTCTTAAGAGTTTAAGCTCATTTGCGCTTCTCTACGGAAGCAGAGCAGATTTGAGTCCGGAGAGAGTGCAGACTCATTAATTAATCCGTTTTAAAAGCGCTGCGCAGAACCGATATTTTTGATAACGAATGTAGCAGGTGCAGTTATTTGCATCTCTGGATTGAATGTGAATCTTTTGGGGCTCTCAGGCAAATCAACATCTAATGGAAAGTGTGTTTTCATCCAGATATTTGTTTTTCAAATTTTGTTTTAACATTTGCATTCAAATAATTTGTTTTTAAGATA
>NW_015509657.1:11643-12499 GCF_001515645.1 Sinocyclocheilus grahami
AATTTTGTTTTAACATTTGCATTCAAATAATTTGTTTTTAAGATATAAACAACCTTCATGTCTACTTATCTAAATGACCAGCTTGAGGCAAGGTTGAAGGTTTGGTTTGAAAGTTGGCAGGAACATTAGCAACTAAAGCAAAGACTCACTGGTCATATTAAAAATGTTGATGTTGCATGAATGCTGTTGCATAAAAATAGGGTAAAATGGCATTATTCTGTTTCATTTCTTCCTACCAGTTAAAAAAGTTTGGCACATAGCTGTCATAGATTTGCAGTCCATCTCTTTCTCTCATCCGAATGCTCTCAGTCGCAGTGTTGCACAAGTCATGAAACAAATTGATGGCAATTGTGTGCCTTGTCATGCAATCCACCGAAGATATTTCCCATGATTCAATGGGCAGAATCAGCTGTAGGATCTCCAACTAAAACCACAGAGCTTTAAATCTGGTGTACCAGTGCAAAAGAGAGTCAGTTTGCAGCTTTAGGCATGGTGTAGCCACTCTTCAATTAAATCTGCACTTTTTCAATAGAATGTGTTTCCTGGCTTTTACTCTTGAGTTCACTTTGCCCAGTGGAATGACTGAAGGTCTAAGAGCTCTAACACACTAAGGCATATGTGGTTTGATAATAAGCTGCAGCGTCAGCATCGTGGAGCATGTTCTTTTTGAGCAACTGTTCATATATTAATGGGGAATGGGATTGAGTCTCTTGTTGGAGCATAATGTCTTAAAGTAACAGTCGAAAGTCATTATTTACTCACCTTCATGTTGGTCCAAACCCACATGCTGTGTATTTGTGTAACTGAAAAATAAGTTTTGAATTTGTATGCCGCGTTTGTAAAGAGACCACAGATG
>NW_015509657.1:13914-14461 GCF_001515645.1 Sinocyclocheilus grahami
AATTAAGTTCACTAAATGTATGAGAAAGATTCAGCTGCTTCACACATTTGCTTCAGTTTTGTCCACTACTTGAATATGGCAGCTCCTAGAGGTTGCATCTACATTAACTGAACTATAGAAAATTAACCGAATGCTTGCACATATCCAATAAAAATACAAATGCACCAAAATATGATGCAATTTTGTGAGGGAAAACAATGGCAATGCCAGTGGATCAGTTTCTCGAGGTTGTACAGACTGTCTTTGTTTTACCATGTTTATATCATATCCAAACTACCATTTACCCATGTGGAAGAAGAAAGAGAGCGAGTGATGAGAAAAAGAGCAAATACTTTAGCCCATGTATGCTGTATCCCTTGTTGAAGAAGAGAGAAACAAATGCTTGTGCAAATTCTCAAAGCTCTGAGCACAGCATGTACTGTATAAGATGGTCTGTAATATTCATTTAAGATTCAGGAAGAGTCATTGATTCCTGCTATGATACAGAGATCTGTATCAAAAGAAAAATAATTTCTTTCTTTCTTTCTTTCTTTCTTTCTTTCTTTCT
>NW_015509658.1:0-363 GCF_001515645.1 Sinocyclocheilus grahami
TCATTTGAACATTCTTTGTCCAGACGGGGAAAACTACCAACATGTTGACAGCAGAGACCAGTCGCAATCTGCTCATGTGTTTCCTGTGGATTATCAAGAATGCAGACCAGAATCTGGTCCAGCGCTGGACTGTGGACATGCCTTTATCTCAGCTGAGCCGTCTGCTGGAACTCCTCACCATCTGCATCTCCTGCTTTGAGTACAGGGTAAAACACTTCAGTCACTGCAGCATCATTCAGTGACCTTCAAGAAGTGCTTGAAGTCACAGTGACAGGATGTACTTTGATTTGGACAGGAAGACGTCTCCTGGATGGTCTTTCTGATGTCATTAGAACATTTTCACGTAATGTATTGTGTGTGTGT
>NW_015509658.1:4306-5989 GCF_001515645.1 Sinocyclocheilus grahami
TTTCCTGATGCTAAGCAAGATGGATGGAGCATTTTCAGCCTCTGGCTCAAGCCTCCCATGGAATCAATGATCTGAGACTATGACAGCAATGGCCGACCGCGCCTGGCAGTGTGGCGTTTCCGTTCACAGCCTAACACCTGTATCTGACAATGTAACCTTCAATAACCTCAGCAGGGCCAACCCAGATAAATGACATGGCTCTTGTTGACAGGAACTGCTTGGGGAAGGGCTGTTTTCTAAATGGGAAACCTCATTATGATGCTTTGAACATTCAAACTTTGGAGCAAGACTTGAAATTAAAGGGATAGTTCACCCAAAAAAGCTTCCGATCATGTGGACACAATGTTCATGCTGCTTGTTTCAGCTCCAAAAATGACAAAAAAGCACATAAAGACATAGTAAAAGTGGTCCATACGATGTTGTATTTCATGTCTTCTGAAGTAATGTGTTTTGTGTGAAGGAAAAAAACTTTTTTATTTTTTTTAGTTAGAGCATCTACTAGGAGAAGCCAAACCTTGACACCTGGTTTGTCCTTGCAGAATTTCTCCAGAGTCAAGATGCAGGTGACAATGTCTTTGGCTTCGTTGGTGGGCAAGTCTTCAGACATCCACGAGGAGTACCTACGCCGCTCTTTCAGAACTATCCTGTTGTATGCGGAAGAAGACACGGAAATGCAGTCTACACAGCTGCCCTCACAGGTAACACTTTGGCCTAAAGTTTAGACCTTTAGACATCCAGCCCAATCAATAAGTATACTAAACATCAGTTTTAATGAATTACCTTACTGCTTTCTGTCTCCACAGGTGGATGAACTCTTGAGGAATCTAAACAGCATCCTCTCAGACACAGTCAAGATGAAGGAGTTCCAGAAAGATCCTGAGATGCTCATGGACCTCATGTATAGGTACACACATATTCTCCTGCAGCTAAAACAGAGTCTGCATCTGCATTTTGGATCCCAGGCCTGTGGTTTTCTTCTCTGCTTCTCATTTTCGCTGTGGTTTCTACTGTTTGTCTACTGTTTTTAGACTTACCATGGTAACCATGTGGCACATTTGAGCCCTGCAGTGTGCCTCACATGTGTAATAACTTGAGCGAATATGCAAGTCCACATATGCTTTGATATTAGAAACATAATTTTTTATTAACCTATGGTTTGCTTTGGCTCCAGGATCGCAAAGGGTTACCAGACATCTCCAGACCTGCGTCTAACCTGGCTCCAAAACATGGCAGAGAAGCACAACAGCAGGAAGTGCTTTACAGAGTCAGCCATGTGTCTGGTCCATGCCGCGGCCCTGGTGGCTGAATATCTCAGCATGCTGGAGGATCACAAATACTTGCCTGTGGGCAGTGTCACCTTTCAAGTGAGTTATTATCATGAGTAGGAAATGCTTGAATCGGCTCCCTTTCCGAAAAAACAACAGTAGGCATGAATTATGTCTCGGCTGCTCTTTGAACCCTCACACTCGGTTCGGTGTAAATGACATCCTTGTCTGACTGTGGTAAATAATTGTCTCCCTCCACCAGAGCATCTCTCCTAACGTGCTGGAGGAGTCTGCAGTCTCAGACGACATATTGTCTCCAGACGAGGATGGGGTTTGCTCGGGACGCTACTTCACGGAAAATGGCCTAGTTGGGCTTCTGGAACAGGCTGCTGAGCTATTCAGCAATGTGAGTTATCCG
>NW_015509658.1:6286-7090 GCF_001515645.1 Sinocyclocheilus grahami
CGGAGGCTCGCTTCCACACATGACAAGCTCCAAAGGGCTTTTGAGAACATCATTCAAAAGGTAAAGCATACAAATGACATGTCCTCCTATATGCCTCTGCCAGGCAAGAAGAAGCTGCCTAATGTGATCTTAATCTATATGTATGTGGGCAGTTAGATAGAAATAGGGAATTTAATGTGCTGTGACATGCTATACTTCATATAAAACGATGTTAAACGGCATTTTGCTATTTTTTTAAATAGCTATTATACATTAAGGTTTATGAACACTAATTGATGAGCATTAATTAAGACACTATGTAGAATATTTGTAATTTTAACAAGTTATTTGTCACACCACAGCAAAATAAGGTAGTGTACTGAAAAAAAAATGGTGTGGAAAACTGCTAGTAGCTTTCACAACTAATTACAAAGCATCAGCAAGTAACACATTGAGTTAAACATGACATTTTGAAGTAGAAAGACTGAAATTGTTTTTATCTTGTAAAACACTCTAATAATCTTTATTTACAACTTCAAAAACTAGTTTTTACTTTGTGAAGTCATTACATTAAAATAAGTTTAAAAACACAAAAAATGGTGACTTTCATATAAATTTGAACCTGAAATCATGTGTCATTATGTAGCAACTACTGTCTTTTAACTAAATGTTTATTTTTCCTTTTTCAGGGTCACAAGAGGATGTTTGGAACCTACTTCCGCGTGGGATTTTATGGCTCTAAATTTGGAGACCTGGATGAGCAAGAATTTATCTACAAAGAGCCAGGAATTACCCATTTACCGGAGATATCCCACCGGCTCGAGG
>NW_015509658.1:13442-14456 GCF_001515645.1 Sinocyclocheilus grahami
TTTTTTTTTTTTACTTGTTTTCTGGATAGGGTTCGAATCCTCCATAGTATGTTACAACATATTGTATTCTTAGCTAATACAATATAACCTATAGACATGTTACATGTGAGGAAAAAAATCATCTACAACCTTAAATTAACTGCTTCAAGAAACCTGATCATATTTCAAAGCCATTGAAAGTGTCAAAAGTGTAAAAATAGACACAAAGGACAGTTTACTCTTCATTTGTATGTTTACATAGAGCTAATATAGCATAACTCATGATCCCTTGGTTTGTTCTATTTTATGTATATTGTAATTGCAGAGATTTATGAGATAGTTTTGTATATATAGTTCTATTTTATTTATAGATAATATTTAGGTCTTAGATGCATATTCCATTATTAAAATGTGACCAGACCAGAATAAAAGTAAATCAGGTTTACAGAGATAAAAGAACAGCATCAGTTAAAAGGTTAAACTGCAGAGTAAGAGTGCATCAAATGTTTACTTTTGCCTCCTGTTTCTTAAATAACTGGAAATTGTGTCAAATTATTATTTTTTGATAAAGTGATTTATTCTTTTCAAATACTTTTTTTAACAAGTGCACTGCATATAAGCTCATACATTGTTTCTGTTTCCAGTGCTTCACATTACTGCTCTGAAAACTAAGAAAAGTATGATGGTTTTATTAAATGTATAGGTCATTGCAATTTCAAAATAAACACAAAAATATGAATATTTTTGTCAATGAAACCTTAATGCACTTCCTAATAAAAACTGCAATCTTATAACTTGTTATTCCGTAATATTCTGTTGAGAAATATTATTTTGACTATAAAAGCGTTATCTAGGTCTATTTTTGCATTATTCAAATTTCAGCTCAGAAACAAGACAATGAAATATTGAAACATTCCTCTTGTTCTTAGCATAACATATTTATTTGGGTAGTTAGCAAATAGCATAGATATTAACTTTTTCGACCATCATCAAGATTTTAGTTTAAAAGTTAAGTATGGGTATTGGGGAAAGTTT
>NW_015509659.1:0-2814 GCF_001515645.1 Sinocyclocheilus grahami
TTTTTTTTTTTATTCAATGCAACCTTAGATCTATCGATAACATCTTTGTCCTGCTGGTGATTGCCTTAAAAGAATTTCGACTCGTCCCCCTGTTTGTGTAAATGAATGAAAACCAGGGTTAAAGCTGCTTTTTTTAAATGTTTATTTGTGGGTGCACATTTGCCTGCTGGGATTTCATTTGTAAGTACATTACTGTGAAGCATTTTCATTTTTATGACCCGAGGAATGGTTCAAAATCATTGTCTCTTGTTCTTGAAAGCATACTGCATGTCGATAGAGCTTAACTTGTATTTAACCAAAGTATTGTCTTTAAAGCTGATGTTAAAGTCAGCATGAAATGTAAATTCAATTCAGTATATTCTTCTAAAATTGTATTAATATAATTGTGAACAATTCGTCTATGCACATGTTTTTTTTGACCTCTTAATTTATTAACAATCATAATTTGATCTTCTGCCCTAGATTTTTTTCTGATAATTCATTTCACACAGATGTACATCACAATACAGAATAAATTATCTGTGGCTACTCCTGTTACAATGAGACTTTTCATAGCACCAGAGTGAAATAGTGATGTTGGTGTTTTCCTCATATTATGGTGCATAAAAAAACTAAAAAGATAAAGTATTTGTCACAGCAAAGTCAATGAAAGTTGGTAGGTCGTCAGACATTCTTTAGTTGTAACAAATGTGTGACCTTCAATACAGATGGTGAAACAGAACACACTGAGACCTGTCAGCCAAAGCCTTTCTGGAGACATATGTGAATCCTCTCTGAAGTTTCTGTATCAGTGAGTAAATCACTTCTGCGTTGACAGGGCAAAAAAAATCAGAGGAAGTCAAAGTAGACGTGCCAGGTAGATATGGGTTTGTTCCAAAGACTTGTGTGTGTTTGTTGGATGGATACATCATGAGATGCCAAAATGAGAGTAGATGGTCCTGCAATTTTTCTCCCTTTACTCAAGTTTACTGAGGCATATGGCAAGAAAATTGAGAGTGGAAGAGAAAGGTTGATGGAGACAGCGAGAATGAGAGGTCAGGTTGTGATCTCAGCAGGACCGACTGCTTTCTGTTCCTTGCTCTCTTGTGTCCCAGCATGGGGTACATAGTCACACATAAACACAAAATCACGCACAGTGTCTTGTTTCTCAGTGAATTGAGCACAACAGTCCCTCGTACACTTTGCTTTAATGGCGTCCACACGATAAAGACAATCACTTTTGGTAACCTTAATTAGTTTTGCAGATTAGACTGATATACATGCCAACTGAGTTACTGTTGCGCTGAACTTAATAAAAAAACATTTGTAAATTACAAATGCATGAATCCTAAACCTGAGATCATTAATGACGATTATATATAAATACTCATCATATATTCAAATGTGAATACAAGCCTTGCAGCCAGAGATGGTGAACATGGATCTAACAGATGTTTCATGTAATCCACGTGAGGGGTGATAAATGGCATGATGGATTCGCTTTTGTCTTTAGTGAAGGAACTTGCATACAAGACGTGACAATGTGAAGACAAATTGGGAGGATGCTGGGAGATTTGTCAAGAAGAATGGGGTAAGTGGTTGCTTATTTAACCTTAGTGTTGTAAATGGGATCCCATCAACAAAATACTCTTGAAGATGTTTCTTGAAGAACTTCATTAACACAAGTTGACAGTCACTAAACTGATGCTCATGGGAAATATCATCTGTCATTGCAGTGCTTGTTCATTTAATTTCATATTGTGGTGGTTTCATTCGTGGCAGTACTTGCCTAATGCTTATCTACCCCTGCCGTCAACCTCTGAGAACATAAGATACCAAGATCGATCTTCTGCAGCATAAACGATGAAGGATAGACAATCCAACGGATATGATTATACTATAGCAGTTCTATTTGCTAAAACTACATCAATAACTCCAACTTACTCTGACCTGAGAACAGGTTGTTGGCATAAGGAGGAGTAATAGGTATGTAAACGTGAGAAGAGGTAGAGGGAGAGAGACTGCATTTGTGATAAATGTAGGGTGAGACGTAAACGTCAGGACACGGTGTCCCTTGGTCTCTGGTGATAAGCAGCATGTTAAAAGGGTCCACTCGTGTGCGGAGCAGGAATTTCAATCTGTTTCCATTTAGCGGACTCGTCAAGGACAGCTTCGATTTCATGGGAAACCCACCACACTGAGTCCCACTCAAAGATTACCAGGCTCTTCAATCAATAACCTTGCGTCTCCTGTCTGCCGTTGTACACACATGCCCACACGTAAACACATATAGCATAAAGCTTTCAAAAGTACAGCTGATCTCAGTTTAACACACGATAGGACGTTGTTTACACGCACAGTGTAATTTACAGAGGCAGGATCTGTTCCTATTATCAAACTGATAAGAAATATTTAAGATTAAACATTTAGATGCATTAAAATTAGTCACCTTGAGCTGTCCATGCTGAGGTTATTATCTTCACTGTCAGAAAATATATGCAAAAATAATACCTTTAGGGGTGCAACAGCTTGTCACTGGGACAGTACCCTTAATGGGACAACTTTGTACCTTATCGACCCCTAAAAGGTACATATTATTACCTTAGAGTAGTTAAGGTACAACTAGTGTAAATAACCATTTTTGTACTTTTTTCCCTAATGTTTAGTATACGGAATGCTCCTCCTTCAGTTAGTCAATTACTGGAAAGACTCAATGTAGGCAGGATGCTGCAGTGAAGGACTACTGCCACTAGATACTGCTCCTACCTGACAACTGAAACTCTACTCTCTCATGACACACAGGTTGGCACCCAACAGGTGACTCGGCACACATGC
>NW_015509659.1:8914-9129 GCF_001515645.1 Sinocyclocheilus grahami
TACATGACTTCATTAATAAATCAGGTTATTTCCCTGTAGTGACATAAAAATATAATAATTTGCATATCTGACTCTGAGTATTCCATACATTTGTCCATTGTGATGTTAAATTAAGCTTGCAACATGTCGGGAGACTTACAGCTCATATATTATCCTCTCATGCATTTATTAACGCAGCATTGTGACTGAACCACTTCTGCTGCACGAGATGAGAA
>NW_015509659.1:10658-12762 GCF_001515645.1 Sinocyclocheilus grahami
CAGTTCAGTTTAAATAGTATCTGTGTAATCAAGTCGACGATATCGTTGGAAATTATTGTATTGTTGATCAAAGCCTTGGTGAACATAAGGGAATTAAAACGTTTAAAAAGAAAAGTAGTGTAACTCGTAAGTAGTGTAACTATAAAACAAAAACTTCATCTATTTTCCATCAGCCAATCAGATTAAAGCTTGCAAGGGGGAGGAAGTACTTTAAAATTTGTGATTAATATGCATCGTGCGGACTGTGAGCAGCAGTACTCACAGCAAGAGCTCAGAGTATGAGCAGTCACTCTTCAGTTCGTGCTTCATCTCCTCCTTCTCTTTTCCTCAGTATGACAGTGGGGCTCAGGTTTGACCTCACTTTCACTGAGTTGTCTTTCTATTGCATCTGTCTCGCTCTCCTTCCTGTCTCCATTTCTCTGTATCCCACTGTCTTCAGTTGTCGTATAATCAGTTTTACTTCAAAATGCCTCGCTCTGATCCTTATGTAGGCCCTGCTTGCACATAGCCATCGGCATGTTATGCAGCCTTTGTCTTTCATCTAATTTACAGGGACACCCACAAAACAAATGTATCAGACAAGGGAGGGGATGTTGTCAGACCGGAGACATTGTTCCACTCATTTATCGTCTCTTCTTGTTGCCGTTGGTTGCAATAGTATCGTGGGTAATGCCAGACTGCTTCGGCAAACATCCTTTGACGTTTATTTGATAAAGTGTGTTTGTTCCAGCTGCTGTTATATCTGAGCCCGGGGACAGAGTGGAGACAAACGTTTGGTAACTGCCATCCATGCAGCGAATGTCTCTAAGCCTGGAGCTGTGGCTTGAGACAGGTGGAGTCATCTGGGGGAAAAAAATGTTCAGAATTATAATTTGATGTTGCTTTAGTTTTAAAAATATTATGTATTGTTCTAAAATAGATTATAATTTCTAATCTGACGAGCCACCAAGTTGCTAGGTTGCTTAGCATGTTACTTCCCAGACATACGATAAAGCCTCAACTACGATATGGGTGAAAGTTAAGACCTATAACAAATCACTTTTTCCCCCCCACATTTAGTCCTTAGCATTACATGTGGCAGTGCTATGTGTCATGTTGACAGTGTCAAAAGGTGCCGTGTAAATGGTGTCAGGGGTGGAGGTGGCACTAGGAGGTGTCTGTTCTTAATCATGGAGGTTTGACGTCAGTCTGGGGGTAATGAACACTCAGCGGTGACAAGAGGTGACAAGAGCTAGTTACACCGTCATCTTATTCATACCCTCTCAAATTCCCTGACTCATAGCAGATCTGTGCGGGTCATGCTGTGAATGAAAGGGTGGCTGTTTGTGGCCCCAAGGCTAATGTGCAACATCTGGACATTTCTTTCTTTCGTTTTTTTATTTTTTTCAATAAATACACAAGAGTGATTATATATTTGGAGATTAATTCAACTGATTAATTAGTCTGATTCTAATTAGTTTTTGTGCACATTCAATCAACATTTTAATATTTAATTTACAGATAATGATATCTAGTTACTATAAATTAGCCAGACATTTTGCATTTTTGAGAGTTCCTTTTTTATTCAATTTAATTTCATAATTCCATTTCATACAATTATAAAGCTACTCATAATTTTGGGTCTGTGTCTTAGTGGCTGGTTTTTGATGTGTTAATGTGGGAAAAAAGATTTCAAGTCTGTCTTTTTGTAATTTTCCAACCCTGTCTCTGAAATAAATAAAAAAAGAAAAAAATTAAATTATCCACACACAATATAGACTACCTTAGTTGCTTTTAATTATTTTGTCTTCTAGTGGGTCACAGGATGACTAGGCCTGCTGTCAGGGATGAATATGTAGTTATACTTTCTTTGTGGGTATTTAGTGGGGTGAAGAATTTATGAACACAGAAATAATCTTTTTGGAAAAAATCTGTGTGTATACATGACCATAAAGACATATAGAGGGCTTAGCATCATTCCTAATGCTGAGTTCTACTGCTACTTAAGAAGCTTGGGCAGCTGTCTGTAGATCTATAGTATTATTGTCATAGAGGTCAAGCTCAAGCAGTGAAATTCAGCACCTGCCTTGTGGACAGCTCCCTTTGAAATAGACAGCCAGATCAT
>NW_015509660.1:0-2956 GCF_001515645.1 Sinocyclocheilus grahami
AAAACGTTTCCCATTTTACCAATTTATCCTAAATTATTGGATAAAGCTTGAAGAATAAAAATGGGCAATTAAAAATTTTTAATCTCTGTATATTAAAATAAATTAATAAATTAATTATTAAAATAGAAAAAAATATATACCTTTAAAAATCAGTAGAAGATACAAGAGACCTGAGCATTTGTTTAAAACATAAATAGTGTTGGTAGAATACATTTATTAGTGTTTAATACAGTTTTCCAAAAAAGTGTCCCTCTTTTACTGACTTCATAGTTTTTATATTTTTAGATGTTATAGCTGTAGGAGAGGCTTGTGCAAATCATGTCACATTTAGTTGTGATAGCCTTCTCTTCTCTATTGTGATGTATATCTGAGTAAAAAGGCTTCAGGGGTGAGAAAAAAATGTAGGGTGGGACTTGATTTCATCTTCAGGAACTGACTGGGTTGAAGTTGAGTGTTTCTAACTAAAGGGAGGCAGATCTAAATGCCAGCTTGCAGTCAGTTGTGGAGGATATCTAGTCCCACCCTGTAACATGTGATTCATCCACATTTAAATGTTGAATATGAGTCCACACTTACACCACACATATTATGATCAAACCCTAACCATTATTTGACGGGCAGCTACACTCTTAAAAATAAAGGTGCTTCACGATGCCATAGAAGAACCTTTTTGTCTAAATGGTTCCATAAAGAACCTTTAACATCTGAAGAACCTTTCTGTTTCACAAAAGGTTCTTTGTGGTGAAAGAAGGTTCTTCAGATTATAAAAAGATAAGCAAGAGATGGTTCTTTAAAGAACCTTTGACTGAATGGTTCTTTGCGGAACCAAAAATGGTTCTTCTATGGCATCGCTTGAAGAACCTTTTGAAGCACCTTTATTTTTAAGAGTGTATATTAATTTTATTGAAACATTTTCTGAATTTCACCTGTGGTTAGAAGCATAGTTTCTTGTTAGTGAGAGATATTGACTTGCATAATGCACAGTAAGCAAGTTAACATGTAGTATATCTTCCAGTCTGTTTAAAAAAAATAATAATTTGATTAAACCTGACAAACTAGAACTGCACCCCAAGGTAAAGATTCCTTGCCCACTGTTGAAAAGAAAGATAAGGCAAAAGAAGTGGTGCATGACCACGCAATGGAGATCGTTTTGCATAATAAAAGAGAACATTCTGCTTTACATTCTGTTAATCAGAATTAGCTTTATTCGCCAGGTGTGCGCAAACACACTAGGAATTTGTTGTGTGTTTTTTTTTTTTATCAGGTGCTCCTGGTACATACACGCATGCATACATACATACACATCTGACATGAGAACAGAAAAAAACATTTAAATAGTAAGACTTAACAAAAAAATATGTGTATACAAAAAATAATGTGTATGAATCTGGAACAGTAGATTTATGTACAGATCTGTGCATTTGTACTCTATATAGAACTGTATAAATAAGAGATATCCATATGTATTTACATAATACTTGAGAAAAAGGCAATAATTAAAGATTGCAATCATTATTTAATATTCAAATTAAGAAGGAAGTTGTGATTGTATTTAAGGATTGTTATTTCTAAAGATAGAGAAATAATGTAGAATAATAATAATAACATAGATAAATGTAAATCAGTATTAAATAGATGTATGCAGAGGGATCCCTATTTTGTCTTAAATGGATAGTTTGTCCAGACTCATCTACCCAGCCTGCTTCTTACCCATACCAACATAGATGATTAAAGCATAAAATAAGATGAATTTTCATTATCAGTACATAAGAAAGAATATGAAGGGGGAGGGTGCTTTTTTGGAAACAATTTATTTCCAAGCATAACTTCACGCCACACAACACTCCGGTTTGGAATAATAAAGTTTGGCAGAAATACTTTTTTTTGTTTTTTACATTTACATTTAGTCATTTTGCAGACACTTTTATCCAAAGCGACTTACAATTGGGGAATACATAAAGCGATTCATCTTAAAGAGGCAAACAGTCACAGGAAGTGCTCGCAATACCAAGCTTCAGGCATTGGTTAAATTAGTACAAGCTAGAAAGGGAATGAATAAATAAAGAGAAAGACAAAGTTTGTTTTTATTTTTGAAGAATGAAAATCCAAAGAGATTTGGAGAATATCTATTATATATACCACATATGATGTGAAAAAATAGCCTTTTGTTTCAGTTGTTTGTAGATGAATCCACTTCATCTGTTTGTTTTCTCTGTACGGTTTAATTTACTGACTGAGAACCGCTTCAGATGATTCAGAGAGCGGACTCAACAAATGCAAATTCAGACCATTTTGCAAATCTGTTTGGCCAGTCCAGGAAAAAGAAATAACGTCTCAGGTTACTTATGTAACCATGGTTCCCTGAGTAGGGAACGAGACACTGCGCCCTCTAGGGGTCGCTATGGGGGAATGCCTCGTCGTGACCCGTGTCTGAAGCATAAATTGAAAAAACACCAACTCGTTGGCCGGCAACAGCCATGACATCACTACCGGTGCGACTATAGTATAAATAGGCGCCGGGAGCACACATCATTCACTTCTTCGTCTGAAGCTTGTGTCCACAGCATGGCAAGAAACCTAGAGGATGCAGTGTCTCGTTCCCTACTCAGGGAACCATGGTTACATAAGTAACCTGAGACGTTCCCTTTCATGGGAACTTCAAACTTCGTCCTCTAGGGATCGCTATGGGGAACGGTATACCCACGCCACCATGCTGAGGCACCCGGTTTCTGAACCCAGCAGAGGGGGTGCCCATCGAGGACCTACCCCACCATGGCTCCCGTGTCGGAGCTCTGTCCGAAGAAGCCGCTAGACCGGACCATCAGTAAGATGGTCACTATGAAGCCATAGAACCAACCAAACCTAATAGGTCCAGCATAGGAGACTATAATGCAGGAAAATTTCCCACCTAACCTCGGTCAGGTGGAGAGATGGTGGTTACAGGGGAATTAGGAAG
>NW_015509660.1:3807-14447 GCF_001515645.1 Sinocyclocheilus grahami
GCTCAGACCTGGACTTCGTGAAGGCCGCTATCCCGATCTTTCAATAGGTCAGCCTGATATGCTTAGAGCATCACCATCTTGTGCAATGAAGCGACAGCCCGACCTGCTGCTGCTGCGTATGCCCTGGCAAGGAGGGGAGTCTTAGAAGACGTCTCACCCATAGAGAAATAGCTGCCCAGCATCTCCCTATAGGGGCATCTTCTCATAACCGCTTTCGCGAACAGCCTCGATATTGGCATAACTTGTATGCTGGAATCGATGGATGCGTGAGGAAAAAACGGCCTCTTCCGTTCCTTCTCAATCTTTATATGGAAAACAGGAAGAAACGAAGGCTCACCTGAGCCGGAGGGTTATGGCCAGAAAAATAACGTTCATCGAGATATTTTGCGACGTCACTTTCTTCACCCGCTTCACGGCAAGTAAAACCTTGCCGTGGCGCGATCCATAATTTCCAAACTTCATCATACGCAGGAGGATTGGGAAGGCTCAGCCTCAGCTTCTTTGCCTTCCTCAGACATTTCCTGCTTTTGCTGGGCTGATCCCAGCAGAGCACTGGCCCCTGAATCAGACAATGTTAATGAAATAACATCATCCTCCAGCGGCTCACTCTCGTGCACAGCCGACGATCGCAAAAGGGAAACCCCTCTTCAAACTCATCGGCCAGATCCACCTGCGATCCCCACGAGCTCATTCCCTTCCGTGCCTCAGCAGCGGCGGGTCCTGAATCGTGGGAAGCAGATAGCTGCACCTCTTTCCTCGAAAAGAGAGACAAACGAGAGCGGAGCATTTTCCCTTGGAAAAAATGCTTGCAGTGCACGCCAATTGCCCCCTCGGAGACATTGCGTGCGTGCTCTTCTCCCAAACAAATAATGCATAGATCGTGTGTGTCATCAGATGTTAAACAACGTCAACACGGATGCACACATCCTTAAACGCTTTGCTAGTGCTCGCCATAATGAGATAAATAGAGATCGCTCTTACCACAGAAATGCACGCTTCAAACAAAACAGTCAATGAAGACGAAGAAGAGAATGATGTGTGCTCCCGGTGCCTATTTATACTATAGTCGCATCGGTAGTGACGTCATGACTGTCGCCGGCCAACGAGTTGGTGTTTTTAAAATGTATGCTTCAGACACGGGTGACGACGAAGCGTTCCCCCATAGCAACCCCTAGAGGACGCAGTTCGAAGTTCCCATGAAAGGGAACTCAAAGGTTTAAAATAATGATTAATTCATAATTAATGGCATGGCTGGTACAGTTGACAGAAATACAGGACAATAACTGCTGAAATGTATAGGCTACTTAAGGAAAATGTTTCTCAGGTCAGTCAGAGCGCTCATGGTACACACACATACAGATGCAGGCTCCACGGGTGTGTGTTTGATTATGTGATGTCTTTAAGCCTGTCAAGAAGAATATTACAATATCAAACTGGTCATCAACATGCACCACTCTTCTGTGATAAAACAAAACTGTTTCACTCCGTGAAGAAACTGAAAGTGCTTACATTTATAAGTGCATACAGTTTCTAGTTTGCTAATGTAAAACATGGGTAACTGGGTATTTAATGACAGTTTTTATTGATTATGTTTTCCAGGTGTGTTTGGTGCTGAGACAGATGAAATGAAGACAGAAGAAGTGAAGACAGCGGTGGGACAGTCTGTAACCCTACACAGCGGTGTAGAAGAATATCATCAGATCAGCTGGATGTTGGGTCCTCAGGACAGGAATATAGCTCAGTGTCGAGTCAACACCAGTGGGACTCGATCATGTGAGATTACTGATGAGAGACTCAGAGACGGACTGAAGATAAACAGTCAGAACGGATCTCTCACCATCATCAACATCAGCACTGAACTCACTGGACTTTATAAACTACAGATCATCGACAGCTCTTCTAAAAAGTCATCATACAAGCAATTCAATGTTACTGTCTCTGGTGAGTAAATTCTTGATAACTAATTAGCTAAATGAACTACAACTGTTAATAATTTATAACACAAAACATGTTTTCTCATAGACCAGGGTTGTGTTTTCAGTTCGACAGCATAACTTGCTTAACCACCATAATACAATGCATTGCTGCAGAAATTAACCAGCTAGACATGACTGTTTCCCGAAACCAGTAACTTTGTTGCACATTTGTCGGTCAAACTGCATTGGTTCAACAATATAGAGCTGCCGATACTAATTCAGTCAGGATGTGGTGTAATAACTTATAACTTATTTGAGGAGAGGAGATGTTATTCCCTCTCAGAGGCCCGAGGCTGGATCCAGGGATGGATTATGAGGCGGCTGGGTCTAGTGGCCTGGGCATGTGCTCGGTTGGCCTGTGTGTTAATCCACCCATAACCCCCAAAAGTCCTCCTATAGGGGCAGGCTTGACTGCAGCAGGTCCCAAACCGCGGGGTGCAGGCACCTGTCCTAATTCCCTTGAGAAAAGGGACAAGTGCGATCAGAGATTTTTTCATTGAAAAGCTCTTGCAATGTGCACATCGTGACTCCTCCAGGACAGAACATGCACGATCCTCACCTAAACAGAAGGCACACAAGTCATGTGTATGGTTTCCATTATGCTTCTAACCACAGGTTAATTATTTCTAAACACACAAGTTCACAATGCTTTTACATTTCATTAGAGCTTTGGTTCCATTGGTATCAAGGGAATTTGCGATCATAGTTGACTAACAATGCTTTTGGGAAACAACCCTGGTCAATTAATTGTTTGATAATTGGGCATTTTTATAATATCATATCTTGTCAGTGAATAACTAACCATTTTACTGTCAAATATTTTTAGTCAGTTGGTAAGCATTGGTGAGTCACTAGTATTTATGTTGTACCACAATTCATTATTAAACCCTTCTTTCAGATTCACTGCTGCATAGACATACATTTCTGCCTGTATTTGGATGCTCCTCTCAGTAATATTTCTATTTTATTTTCTTGTTTTCAGCTGCTCTGCCCGTTCCCACCACTGTCCATGAACAATCATCATGCCCACAATGCCTCATGCAGTGCTCAGTGAAGGATGTGACTCTCTCCTGGTACAAGGGAATCAGTGTAATCTCCTCCATCAGTGTCTCTGATCTCAGCAGCAGTGTCTCTATACTTCTGACGGTTAATTATCAGAATTTCAGCATATACAGCTGTGTGCTGGACGATTCAATCAGCAGCAAGACCAAACAACTCAACATTACTGAAATCTGTCAACCGTGTTCAGGTATGATTATTACAGAGGCCATGAATTATTACTATGTATCGTATTTCTGGTAGCAAATTCAGGGCATTTCTTTCATATTGGTCACACAAGCATGAAAATTGTCATCAGTTACTCACCCTCATGTCAAATGAAGTTATTGCTAATGTAATTTCTGTCCCTGCATTGAAATTTCATTCCACCAAAACATTCATATGAATCAAGAAGTTTAATTCAAGTCGTCTGAAGAGACACGATCACTTTATATGATCAACAGATTTAAAGTACTGTAGACACAAACATAGTTCAACACACATATAGAGTACATCAAATATGGAAAAACAATCTTCATTTGTGTTTCATTGAAGAACAAAAGTCGTATGGGTTTGGAAAAATTTTTGTAATTGTTGTAAATCTCTTTAAAGTCACAGAAGCAAAAAAATGTTTAAATGTAAGAATCTTAGAAACAATGGAAAATGGAAAACTAGTTGTGAAATATTTAAAATATTACTGTTAGACACCATAAAAAGTAGAATATAATTATACTTATAAAATTGTTAATCTTGATAAATCATTTTTTTCTTTTAGTGTTGCTCTTTGTTTCTAATGACTGTCTCTCTTTGTCACTTACAGAATCAAGTTTGCATCCAGGTTATATAGCACTTATATGTGTGCTGGTCATTGCAGCAGCAGCAGCAGCTTTGATTTACTGTTACTATAAGAAATTTAGACCGGCAAGACGAAATGGCAAGTATCACCTACAGCTAATACTGCACTGCTAATAATACTGTGTAAAATTAAGAAACCTGAGCTGGACACATTCCCTTATCTCTAACTTACTTTAGCAGAAAAATAATTTACAAAAGAAAAGTAAGAAGAATATTGTATATATATAAATGTATATACAGAGAGAGATCAATTAGTATGAAGGAGAAACACACAGGTTTATGTTTGAACTCTTGAAAGCGCGCACACACACACAAACTGTTATTATGAATTCAAATCAGATCCTTCATTTTGTAGAGAAATACAACTGAGAATAAACTGAGTATTTACTGCTATCAGTTCTTTTCAATATCTCACCTTTGAACCCCACTCTGGTCTAAAACATGGAAGTTAATGGTGTTCATATTACATCCTCCTAGCTTTGTAGAAAAAGATACCACCTATATTTGCTCTCTGATGGTGGAATGCTGTGATTGCAGGGGTTGACTGCAGGTATGATGTGAAGAGAGAAAGAGTCTCCATGATCAACAGCCGCGCAGATGAGGAGAGTCCCGCCGGGATTGATGAAGATCTACAGCCAAACTCTGAAACTTGTGTGAACATTCACTAAATAAATAAATAGTGGCTGTGACGAACGTGTCTTTGCAGGGTTTAATAAATTAATGTATGTATTTATATATATGTTGTGTGTACAAAAATCTTTTTGTGCACAAATACTGCATGTCTCTTTTCTATAAGCTCTTCCAGTTCGTTTCTGCCCTCTAGTGCTAATGACTTTGCTTTCATGAGAGATATTTTATTGTGAAATCAAATAATTAGATTCATCTTTGTTGATAGATAGACTATAAGGTCAATCTTTAGGTAGCAGACAGAAACTGAGCAAATCTTAGGCTTTCAACTGATATTTGGCCGATTCCACAGTTTAGGCCTAACTGCAAGGACAATAGCCTGCAAAATCAATCTTCATGGAGAAAGCCATTGTCCTCAGGTTAGCATCCTGAGAAAACCTGGGGTACAGCTGTGTGAAAAGCAGGATAAATCTGGCAATGGTAAACTAGTAAAATTTGATCAAAGTTGAGTTGATGTAAAATTTAACGTATGTAACATGGACGGGAAAACAGTGTAAATTCAAGCAGAAAGTGTACTTAATCTAATTCAGTTTAATAAAATTCTGGTTGAATCCCAGTTCATGTTTTGCTTTGTTCCTAATTTAGTATAGTTATGAGTCATGCGTTGTGTATGGTTCACAAAACTGGTAATAGGACTTCCATGCAGGCAGGGTGGCCATCTAATATTATCTGTTCTATAAACTTAAAGGTGCATTTTTGATTCTGGTATGTTCATAAACTGAAAGCCAGCAAAATTACTAACAAATGCCACAGGTATATTTTTCAAATTTATTTGCCAAATGTAGAAGCCAAAGGAACTCCTACAAGTGTGCAAAGTTATAACGTGTGTAACGTGGACGGAAAAAAATAAACAATCCTGCAAGATTGCCTCTGTAACACAAAATAATACCATTTCATGAAAACTGGCAAATAGAACAAGTTCATAACACATTAAAATAACCTGTCATCATTTACTATCAAATTTAAAGATCATACATCGTGAATGAAATAACATTTGTAACGTGGACAGATAAAATGAGTAATTCTGCTATATTTATATATGTATGGATATATGCATGTTTGCAAAGGATGTGTGTATAAGAGTTATGACTAATTATTTTTTAAAACTTGAAATGTATAATTATGTGTTTAATTATATGCTCTGAACACCACAGCAAACTTAATGCATGAATGGTGGCCTACATAGTATTTGGAAAAGTTTTTTTGATTTCATATTAGGCCTGCCTGTGTGTTCCTTTTAAAATAATGAATATAGGCTACTTCAGACATTTATTAGGCATGATGTGCTAAATATGATTTGGAGAAATAATACACAAGACTATAGGCTATTGCTGAGCTGTTGGCTACACTTGCACTCAGGAATAGTTTGACTCTTGACTGGTCAATTAAGTGAGGTAACGCTGAATCGCATGATAGGCTAATCGACCAATACAGGCAAGGAAATGAGCACAAATTCACGGTACGCTCTAGCTGCCATCAAACAGAGCTCCGGTGGAATTGAAAGTAAACTCGAGCATCGCCTGTGGCCTACATAATTTGGACATGATGAAGGTACACTTGACAGGCTGTGGAGCTTCATTTTACCACAAAGCTCATGTTTAAACTAGCGTGTGCCGTCAGTGTGGAAAATCTGCGTGTGTTCCTTAACATTATAGCCCAGTTCACTGTTTAAAAACCTATGCGATTAACGCCGACAGTTTATTCTAATGGCATAAGTGAGATTGTGTTAACGCACTATTAACGTGTTAACTTCGACAGCCTAAGCTATATTCTTACGAACATCATAAAAAAAAAAACGGAAAAAAAGTCAGCAAAATCATTGCCGATGTTGACTTTCATGTACAGCTTATTGAGTCAAAAGTACTTAGAAAACAAGGTTCGAAGTTGGACAGACTGAAAATTTCCGTCTAATTTACGAACAAGATGTGCAGAATCTGTCAAAATGTATACAACCACCATGCATGCATGCTCTTTCACGATGAATGCCGCTTTCGGTCCGAAACCACTCGCAATCATCCGTCTTGCACACTCTTTTATCCTTTCTCACCACAAGGATCCTATTTAATGTTTACTTAACCAAAGTTTACCACGTTCGTATCATTTTAATGTTCGTAAACTTTTGGACAAAAGCCACAAACTCACCCACATTTGTCGAAATCCGTGAAATCCTGTTAACTCTTCCTCCCATGCGGACCATGCGTGACCTAGACAATCTTATATCTGACATGAGAACCGTTGAGACATTAGGAGATGGAAATTCAGCGTCAGAATAAAATGTACGAGCGTTATGATTTTTGGACAGAAAATCTCTGCCCCTGTTTTATCCCGATTTATTAACAATTTATCATGTAGCAACGCATATGAGAATTTAACCCACACAAGATGTTTTTATCGTTTTGCTACTGATAGAATTACATGGGAAAATTATATCTCTGTTTCCTTTAGAATCATAGTTTAACGTTCGTAACTGCTTGGACAGAAGGTGTAACGAACGTTAGTAAATGTTTCCATTGCATCGTGGTGGATTAAGGGAATTATACTTTCAGTGTTAGTAGTAGTATTTTGTAGAAGACACACCAAAATAAATGTTATGCGCCAAAATTCAGGATTTTATTAAAGGAAATGAAAGAAATGACTTAGGAAAAATCCAGATGCACTGAATGTCCCACCCTGACATCCGCAATTTCTGGGGACGGAAATAAAATAAAGTCTCATTACACGATAATGCCAAGGCTTAGTGGGATAAAATTAACTTTATTATTTCTTACATCTATCTTAAACAAAATAGTGAACTAAAAATAAAAAAATGACAACAACTGGGTATTATTCGATCTATATTGTTCATTACACCCCTTGTGGACAGAAACTGTGGAATCGCTCATTTAAGACACATGAGCTCTCAGAATTGGTTTCTAGTTGCCACCACTGCTACTGCCATAAATTGATATTTTTATTGGTAATGGCATTATTATTACTCTATTTACATCAATAATTATACTTTTCTGTCTGAATGGTCCCTCATGTCTTGCAAATGGTGAGTGAATACAAGACAACATGCATGTGTGATGAATTATGCTGACATATGCTGTCTGTCAGTCTTGAGGAATGAAACAGCACATATTTTTCTCTCAGACTGGTAGTACATTCATGACTAATTAAAGATGATTGAGTAATCATCTGAACACCATTCTGTCCTTTCAACATGTTTTTATATGGTTATATTCAATTATACAACATTGCTGCAATGAAAACATCTCTGTAGTTGCCTAAAATGTATATTTTAAACAGATCTTTACAGATCTAATAATACACACATTTTAAAAGAAGGAAGGCTGTTTAGCTAATTAACATCATTCAACAAATGCAGATAGTCCCTAATTTTCTCAACTCACAACTTTCTAAATTTATTTGTGTATTTTTTTTAATCCACTGAATCCGCACTTTACTTCTATCCCTTACAGCCTCGTTTTCATTCCTGTCAAAAAATAAATATAGTGGGTTACCCTGTCAAAGGTCTATAATGACATATTGTACTAAATAAATGTAATATAAATGACCACATTTATTATATATGTGTACATAACACATACATGTGTAATATTAATTTAGGACTAATTGTGAATTCACAGCTTGAAAAAATTATTGACTTCATATTTTACATATATTTAGGAGTAAAATAATTTTCCAAAATTTGTTTTCTACATCTGACCTTTGACCTTTTTTTAGGGTACGGTCATTTATAACTGACTGTCCCATTAGGGTTTTTTTTTTTTTTTGCCAAATTTTCTGAAACTTCACACACAATCAAATGCTTTTTCCCTATCTGAAAAGAAGTGAAAAGTTCTTACTGTTTCAAAAAACATTGAAAAACTTCATGAACATTACATTTTTTTCTTGTGCTGCTATATTTGATTTGGAACTCGCGCGTGAAAATGCCTAAAACTTGACACAAATTCGGATGCAATTTCATCATTTTGGAATTTCAAATCAGTTATCGTAGCACAAGTGAAAGTCTTTTTCAGTGTACCCCACACAACCCACAGGTGAGTAGTTGTTGACTTGTGCATTCATCATTGGAGCATCGCTGCCTGTCAGTATAGTAATGCCAATAGACATTGGCATCTTTCCTGACCTCTGGTTGTTGTATGGATCACATCTTTCAAACTGGCAGACAATAATGTACCCAAATGCCTGACTTTCACAACAACCTATTCTTCATCACTGCCCTCACCCTCATTGCTTCTATCCTCCTTGGTCCTCAACAACTTGTTTTATTACTACAATCTGATTTTCTGATGCACTCCTGTCCCTATCATCAATACTTTCTGAAATAAGTACAGATTTGTCTCTTCATCTTACAAAAATCTTACAAAAATGACCCTAAAACATGCATAAGGGCTATTATACTGCCTGCTGGTCAATAGTGCCAGCTACACAAAATACGCATCACATAATAGGACTTTGTCAGTTATGCATGACGCTCAGATTTTATTTTATGTTATTGTTTTTATAAAAGTGCATTTAAAATGACAAAAAAAAAACTTTGGAAAACACATTTGGATGTACAATTATATTTTTTATAACTTGAATTGATATGTATTTTCTAGTCTAAAATGAGCTCACTATATGGAGCCTTTAGAGCATGTGACCTAACATGTGCTATACTTTACAACTTTGTTACCAGAAATGTGCACATGGTAAATACATTTTAATTTTATTGGTTGAAGGGGATGTCATTTGACATCACTAAAATAACATTTTGTTGGCTGAACATTATTATTGTATTTTAAATGCAATTTTAGTAGTGTTATTTATAAATGACGACATCCCAGAGCGTTAATAGCCTACAAATTGTATTTTTTGCGCTAAACTGAGTGATAAATGTCTGATTCAATGTTTAATATGAAAATAAACACGTTGGGGCCTCAACTACCAAGAGCTTATCTGATCGATTTTTGAAGGCAGCATAGTTGTGTCATTTGCTGCCTGATGTCCCACAATCCTGTGTTTTCAATTCGGTGACATTTGAGCTAAAAAATTAAATGGTGTCTAAAATGTTTGTGGTCTGTTTTTGTGTCGATATAGGTTTTTAACAACGTTTTCCAATTATGATGTTATTCTAGCAAGAAACTAGTATTGTAGTAATTATAAATATGAAGCAAATGCATTTTCATGACTTGACAGCAGTAGATGACAGCAGAAAGTCAGTCACAATCAGAAAATTTAGGAGGTTATCAGACACATCAGCATTGTTTGTAACAACTTTTATAGTCTGCCTCCTCAGAATTCAGACACAGGACCGCGTCTTACAGCCGCCACCAGAGGTCTCACTCACTGAGGTGAGTTACAGTTGAACCCCCGATGTCACATGGATTATTTTAACGACCTCCTTGCTACGTTTCTGTGCATTGATCGTGGTAATTACATTGCTGTCTATTGGAGGGTCAGAGAGCTCTCAGATTTCATCAAAAATATCTTGATTTGTGTTCCGAAGATGAACGAAGGTCTTACAGATTTGGAACGACATGAGGGTGAGTAATTAATGACAGAATTTTCATTTTGTGGTGGAGTAACCCTTTATCTCTTCTCTAAATGTACAGTACTTCATTGTGGTTTTATTCTGTGCAGTATTTGTCAAATAAACATTACAAAATAATAATGATAGTGGAATTTCAGTTAGGAAGATAGCATTTACAAAAATGATCCTAAATTAAGAGATTGAGACAGACAGCTGACCCTGTGAAACCTGACTTAATAAGAATATTTCAATCAATACATTGATCAGCCACAACTTTAAAACCACTGACAGGTGAAGTGAAACACATTGATTACATCAATACAGCAGCATCTGTCAAGGGGTGAGATATATCAGGATGTTTTTGAATTTCATGTGTTGGTAAGAATGTAAAAAATGTACAGCTGATTACAATTGATAAATAGGTTTATAATTTCACAGATGTGCAAAGACAATATGGTGTGGAATATTCTGCATTCGACGAAATAGATCATTTTGGTGATTAATGTTTCTATATATTCCTAATATATATATATTTAGGTATTCATTATTAACTTACTTTTATTGGT
>NW_015509660.1:27468-27685 GCF_001515645.1 Sinocyclocheilus grahami
AAAAAACTTTTTTTTCCCTCTGTAAAAACCTCTTATATGTCAACAAAACTAAATTATTAATTTATTGAATAAAGCCAGGATTACTACTTCATTGACTACTTCATTAAATAAGCATGACGTTTCTTTCATGCACTGTTCTATTTTGAGATTTTAGACTATTTGGCTTTTCGTAACATGTTGTTTCAGACTAGTCCAAGAAAGTGTAAATAAAATGAAC
>NW_015509660.1:29439-30245 GCF_001515645.1 Sinocyclocheilus grahami
AATAATACCATTTCATGAAAACTGGCAAATAGAACAAGTTCATAATACATTAAAATAACCTGTCATCATTTACTATCGAATTTAAAGATCATACAATGAAATAACATTTGTAACGTGGACAGATAAAATGAGTAATTCTGCCATATATTTATATATGTAAGGATATATGCATGTTTGCAAAGGATATGTGTATAAGAGTTATGACTAATTATTTTTTAAAACTTGAAATGTATAATTATGTGTTTAATTATATGCTCTGAACACCACAGCAAACTTAATTTACAGAATAGCCGTTTCATTTCTTGAATACACTTCTTAAAATTAAGAATCTGAAATATGAATGATGACTGTTAGTCTCCATGTTCATGTCAATTACAAGATAAGGATATTATCTTCTCTATGATAGGCTGCAATTTACATAGCCTGATTTACAGAATATGATGCTGCATGAATGGTGGCCTACATAGTATTTGGAAAAGTTTTTTGATTTCATATTAGGCCTGCCGGTGTGTTCCTTTTAAAATAATGAATATAGGCTACTTCAGACATTTATTAGGCATGATGTGCTAAATATGATTTGGAGAAATAATACACAAGACTATAGGCTATTGCTGAGCTGTTGGCTACACTTGCACTCAGGAATAGTTTGACTCTTGACTGGTCAATTAAGTGAGGTAAAGCTGAATCGCATGATAGGCTAATCGACCAATACAGGCAAGGAAATGAGCACAAATTCATGGTACGCTCTAGCTGCCATCAAGCAGAGCTCCGGTGGAATTGAAAGTAAACTCGCGCATCGCCTGTGG
>NW_015509660.1:31517-32294 GCF_001515645.1 Sinocyclocheilus grahami
ATTACGAGTTCTACGAGGACGTGAACGCTTTTTACAAGTTGGTATTTCGTAATTACAGTAATTACGATATGGCGTGAATGCACCTTTATGTCCTGAACACTCCCACCATCTCTCATTGGTCAGTCAGACATATAGCCCCGCCCCCAAACTCACACGATTGGTTAATGTCAGGGCACACAAACAAGTGTTTCACTCTTCAGAAGTCAAACTAACAATGATTGACTTCCAGTGGCTCTGAACATTAAACTAGTTTAATGACTTCAATCAGGGTTTCTGCAGGTTTGATGAAGGCAAATTTGAGACTTTTAAAGACTTTAAGACCAAGTAAAGAAAATGTAAGGAATAAATTAAAGGGAATGCAATATGTCAAAGTCTAAAGGTCCTTAAATCAAGATATATCTACTTGAAAAGCAAAATGACAAAATAAGTTTTGTAGTCTTGTTTTCTGAGAAAATTATCAAAATTTATGATAAAAACAAGAACAAATATCTGTCAAATGGAAAACACATTTTATAATCTATTGACTGATATTTGCTCTTGTTTAAAGCATAAAATAACTTAGTTTTGTTTTTTCAAGACTTTATTTTACAATTGCATCTCAAATAAATCTATCTTGATTTGAGGATGTTTAGATATTTGCATTGAAAAAATAAAAATACTGAGGAAGATATACATTTTTTGAATGCATGCAACATTTAATGACATGATTTTATGAATTTCAGATCTGATTTAAGTCTCTAATTTGAGGAAGGGTGAATAAAGTCCCACAGAAAGTCG
>NW_015509660.1:40175-40911 GCF_001515645.1 Sinocyclocheilus grahami
AAATCAGCAGTGTATCAAATACTTATTTGCCCCACTGTATATAAACTTTAACTTAAATGTATTTATTTCAGCTAGCCGGCAAGGCAATATTTCTAATTTTTTTAAGTTCTAAAATAGCTAAAACTATATAAACTAAAACTAGTAAAAAAAATTATTAAATACTATATTTAAAAAAAATGAAAATAAAGAAAAACACAACAAAATGACTAAAATTTTAACTAAAAATAAAGTCTTGAAGCATTAAGCTACATTACTCAGTCAGTCAATGTCTTTCCGTCTAAATGAGTGGTTCTTCATGAGAGCGACCTGCAGGAAGGATCAGAAGTTAAACATCTCTCTGCTCGTGTGCAATGGAGGAGTAGTTTTCATCAGGTCTCAGTAATGAGCCGAGACGTCAACAACACAACAGCAGAAGTCTCCAGCACAGACAACGTCACATCTCCTTCAAGACTGCATCAGCATTACCCACAACCACAGCAAGCTGAAGAAACCTCATCAGAACCCCGGAGGTAATAAGAGGCTTGCTCCAGATTCTCTCAGATTTGGAGAAGAGCATTGTTTCATAAGCCGCGATTCGATTTAAAGCAGAAAGATCCTCGATGACGACTTGTTTTGGTTCCAGCTCAAGCAGTTGATTCATGACGAGTTTGATAATTACATCGCCGATTGTGTTTATGCAACACATTTAGTGGCACATCCTTCAGTACCGGAAGCTCATCAAACACATCTGCTCCCC
>NW_015509660.1:40921-43877 GCF_001515645.1 Sinocyclocheilus grahami
AAAACGTTTCCCATTTTACCAATTTATCCTAAATTATTGGATAAAGCTTGAAGAATAAAAATGGGCAATTAAAAATTTTTAATCTCTGTATATTAAAATAAATTAATAAATTAATTATTAAAATAGAAAAAAATATATACCTTTAAAAATCAGTAGAAGATACAAGAGACCTGAGCATTTGTTTAAAACATAAATAGTGTTGGTAGAATACATTTATTAGTGTTTAATACAGTTTTCCAAAAAAGTGTCCCTCTTTTACTGACTTCATAGTTTTTATATTTTTAGATGTTATAGCTGTAGGAGAGGCTTGTGCAAATCATGTCACATTTAGTTGTGATAGCCTTCTCTTCTCTATTGTGATGTATATCTGAGTAAAAAGGCTTCAGGGGTGAGAAAAAAATGTAGGGTGGGACTTGATTTCATCTTCAGGAACTGACTGGGTTGAAGTTGAGTGTTTCTAACTAAAGGGAGGCAGATCTAAATGCCAGCTTGCAGTCAGTTGTGGAGGATATCTAGTCCCACCCTGTAACATGTGATTCATCCACATTTAAATGTTGAATATGAGTCCACACTTACACCACACATATTATGATCAAACCCTAACCATTATTTGACGGGCAGCTACACTCTTAAAAATAAAGGTGCTTCACGATGCCATAGAAGAACCTTTTTGTCTAAATGGTTCCATAAAGAACCTTTAACATCTGAAGAACCTTTCTGTTTCACAAAAGGTTCTTTGTGGTGAAAGAAGGTTCTTCAGATTATAAAAAGATAAGCAAGAGATGGTTCTTTAAAGAACCTTTGACTGAATGGTTCTTTGCGGAACCAAAAATGGTTCTTCTATGGCATCGCTTGAAGAACCTTTTGAAGCACCTTTATTTTTAAGAGTGTATATTAATTTTATTGAAACATTTTCTGAATTTCACCTGTGGTTAGAAGCATAGTTTCTTGTTAGTGAGAGATATTGACTTGCATAATGCACAGTAAGCAAGTTAACATGTAGTATATCTTCCAGTCTGTTTAAAAAAAATAATAATTTGATTAAACCTGACAAACTAGAACTGCACCCCAAGGTAAAGATTCCTTGCCCACTGTTGAAAAGAAAGATAAGGCAAAAGAAGTGGTGCATGACCACGCAATGGAGATCGTTTTGCATAATAAAAGAGAACATTCTGCTTTACATTCTGTTAATCAGAATTAGCTTTATTCGCCAGGTGTGCGCAAACACACTAGGAATTTGTTGTGTGTTTTTTTTTTTTATCAGGTGCTCCTGGTACATACACGCATGCATACATACATACACATCTGACATGAGAACAGAAAAAAACATTTAAATAGTAAGACTTAACAAAAAAATATGTGTATACAAAAAATAATGTGTATGAATCTGGAACAGTAGATTTATGTACAGATCTGTGCATTTGTACTCTATATAGAACTGTATAAATAAGAGATATCCATATGTATTTACATAATACTTGAGAAAAAGGCAATAATTAAAGATTGCAATCATTATTTAATATTCAAATTAAGAAGGAAGTTGTGATTGTATTTAAGGATTGTTATTTCTAAAGATAGAGAAATAATGTAGAATAATAATAATAACATAGATAAATGTAAATCAGTATTAAATAGATGTATGCAGAGGGATCCCTATTTTGTCTTAAATGGATAGTTTGTCCAGACTCATCTACCCAGCCTGCTTCTTACCCATACCAACATAGATGATTAAAGCATAAAATAAGATGAATTTTCATTATCAGTACATAAGAAAGAATATGAAGGGGGAGGGTGCTTTTTTGGAAACAATTTATTTCCAAGCATAACTTCACGCCACACAACACTCCGGTTTGGAATAATAAAGTTTGGCAGAAATACTTTTTTTTGTTTTTTACATTTACATTTAGTCATTTTGCAGACACTTTTATCCAAAGCGACTTACAATTGGGGAATACATAAAGCGATTCATCTTAAAGAGGCAAACAGTCACAGGAAGTGCTCGCAATACCAAGCTTCAGGCATTGGTTAAATTAGTACAAGCTAGAAAGGGAATGAATAAATAAAGAGAAAGACAAAGTTTGTTTTTATTTTTGAAGAATGAAAATCCAAAGAGATTTGGAGAATATCTATTATATATACCACATATGATGTGAAAAAATAGCCTTTTGTTTCAGTTGTTTGTAGATGAATCCACTTCATCTGTTTGTTTTCTCTGTACGGTTTAATTTACTGACTGAGAACCGCTTCAGATGATTCAGAGAGCGGACTCAACAAATGCAAATTCAGACCATTTTGCAAATCTGTTTGGCCAGTCCAGGAAAAAGAAATAACGTCTCAGGTTACTTATGTAACCATGGTTCCCTGAGTAGGGAACGAGACACTGCGCCCTCTAGGGGTCGCTATGGGGGAATGCCTCGTCGTGACCCGTGTCTGAAGCATAAATTGAAAAAACACCAACTCGTTGGCCGGCAACAGCCATGACATCACTACCGGTGCGACTATAGTATAAATAGGCGCCGGGAGCACACATCATTCACTTCTTCGTCTGAAGCTTGTGTCCACAGCATGGCAAGAAACCTAGAGGATGCAGTGTCTCGTTCCCTACTCAGGGAACCATGGTTACATAAGTAACCTGAGACGTTCCCTTTCATGGGAACTTCAAACTTCGTCCTCTAGGGATCGCTATGGGGAACGGTATACCCACGCCACCATGCTGAGGCACCCGGTTTCTGAACCCAGCAGAGGGGGTGCCCATCGAGGACCTACCCCACCATGGCTCCCGTGTCGGAGCTCTGTCCGAAGAAGCCGCTAGACCGGACCATCAGTAAGATGGTCACTATGAAGCCATAGAACCAACCAAACCTAATAGGTCCAGCATAGGAGACTATAATGCAGGAAAATTTCCCACCTAACCTCGGTCAGGTGGAGAGATGGTGGTTACAGGGGAATTAGGAAG
>NW_015509660.1:44728-55368 GCF_001515645.1 Sinocyclocheilus grahami
GCTCAGACCTGGACTTCGTGAAGGCCGCTATCCCGATCTTTCAATAGGTCAGCCTGATATGCTTAGAGCATCACCATCTTGTGCAATGAAGCGACAGCCCGACCTGCTGCTGCTGCGTATGCCCTGGCAAGGAGGGGAGTCTTAGAAGACGTCTCACCCATAGAGAAATAGCTGCCCAGCATCTCCCTATAGGGGCATCTTCTCATAACCGCTTTCGCGAACAGCCTCGATATTGGCATAACTTGTATGCTGGAATCGATGGATGCGTGAGGAAAAAACGGCCTCTTCCGTTCCTTCTCAATCTTTATATGGAAAACAGGAAGAAACGAAGGCTCACCTGAGCCGGAGGGTTATGGCCAGAAAAATAACGTTCATCGAGATATTTTGCGACGTCACTTTCTTCACCCGCTTCACGGCAAGTAAAACCTTGCCGTGGCGCGATCCATAATTTCCAAACTTCATCATACGCAGGAGGATTGGGAAGGCTCAGCCTCAGCTTCTTTGCCTTCCTCAGACATTTCCTGCTTTTGCTGGGCTGATCCCAGCAGAGCACTGGCCCCTGAATCAGACAATGTTAATGAAATAACATCATCCTCCAGCGGCTCACTCTCGTGCACAGCCGACGATCGCAAAAGGGAAACCCCTCTTCAAACTCATCGGCCAGATCCACCTGCGATCCCCACGAGCTCATTCCCTTCCGTGCCTCAGCAGCGGCGGGTCCTGAATCGTGGGAAGCAGATAGCTGCACCTCTTTCCTCGAAAAGAGAGACAAACGAGAGCGGAGCATTTTCCCTTGGAAAAAATGCTTGCAGTGCACGCCAATTGCCCCCTCGGAGACATTGCGTGCGTGCTCTTCTCCCAAACAAATAATGCATAGATCGTGTGTGTCATCAGATGTTAAACAACGTCAACACGGATGCACACATCCTTAAACGCTTTGCTAGTGCTCGCCATAATGAGATAAATAGAGATCGCTCTTACCACAGAAATGCACGCTTCAAACAAAACAGTCAATGAAGACGAAGAAGAGAATGATGTGTGCTCCCGGTGCCTATTTATACTATAGTCGCATCGGTAGTGACGTCATGACTGTCGCCGGCCAACGAGTTGGTGTTTTTAAAATGTATGCTTCAGACACGGGTGACGACGAAGCGTTCCCCCATAGCAACCCCTAGAGGACGCAGTTCGAAGTTCCCATGAAAGGGAACTCAAAGGTTTAAAATAATGATTAATTCATAATTAATGGCATGGCTGGTACAGTTGACAGAAATACAGGACAATAACTGCTGAAATGTATAGGCTACTTAAGGAAAATGTTTCTCAGGTCAGTCAGAGCGCTCATGGTACACACACATACAGATGCAGGCTCCACGGGTGTGTGTTTGATTATGTGATGTCTTTAAGCCTGTCAAGAAGAATATTACAATATCAAACTGGTCATCAACATGCACCACTCTTCTGTGATAAAACAAAACTGTTTCACTCCGTGAAGAAACTGAAAGTGCTTACATTTATAAGTGCATACAGTTTCTAGTTTGCTAATGTAAAACATGGGTAACTGGGTATTTAATGACAGTTTTTATTGATTATGTTTTCCAGGTGTGTTTGGTGCTGAGACAGATGAAATGAAGACAGAAGAAGTGAAGACAGCGGTGGGACAGTCTGTAACCCTACACAGCGGTGTAGAAGAATATCATCAGATCAGCTGGATGTTGGGTCCTCAGGACAGGAATATAGCTCAGTGTCGAGTCAACACCAGTGGGACTCGATCATGTGAGATTACTGATGAGAGACTCAGAGACGGACTGAAGATAAACAGTCAGAACGGATCTCTCACCATCATCAACATCAGCACTGAACTCACTGGACTTTATAAACTACAGATCATCGACAGCTCTTCTAAAAAGTCATCATACAAGCAATTCAATGTTACTGTCTCTGGTGAGTAAATTCTTGATAACTAATTAGCTAAATGAACTACAACTGTTAATAATTTATAACACAAAACATGTTTTCTCATAGACCAGGGTTGTGTTTTCAGTTCGACAGCATAACTTGCTTAACCACCATAATACAATGCATTGCTGCAGAAATTAACCAGCTAGACATGACTGTTTCCCGAAACCAGTAACTTTGTTGCACATTTGTCGGTCAAACTGCATTGGTTCAACAATATAGAGCTGCCGATACTAATTCAGTCAGGATGTGGTGTAATAACTTATAACTTATTTGAGGAGAGGAGATGTTATTCCCTCTCAGAGGCCCGAGGCTGGATCCAGGGATGGATTATGAGGCGGCTGGGTCTAGTGGCCTGGGCATGTGCTCGGTTGGCCTGTGTGTTAATCCACCCATAACCCCCAAAAGTCCTCCTATAGGGGCAGGCTTGACTGCAGCAGGTCCCAAACCGCGGGGTGCAGGCACCTGTCCTAATTCCCTTGAGAAAAGGGACAAGTGCGATCAGAGATTTTTTCATTGAAAAGCTCTTGCAATGTGCACATCGTGACTCCTCCAGGACAGAACATGCACGATCCTCACCTAAACAGAAGGCACACAAGTCATGTGTATGGTTTCCATTATGCTTCTAACCACAGGTTAATTATTTCTAAACACACAAGTTCACAATGCTTTTACATTTCATTAGAGCTTTGGTTCCATTGGTATCAAGGGAATTTGCGATCATAGTTGACTAACAATGCTTTTGGGAAACAACCCTGGTCAATTAATTGTTTGATAATTGGGCATTTTTATAATATCATATCTTGTCAGTGAATAACTAACCATTTTACTGTCAAATATTTTTAGTCAGTTGGTAAGCATTGGTGAGTCACTAGTATTTATGTTGTACCACAATTCATTATTAAACCCTTCTTTCAGATTCACTGCTGCATAGACATACATTTCTGCCTGTATTTGGATGCTCCTCTCAGTAATATTTCTATTTTATTTTCTTGTTTTCAGCTGCTCTGCCCGTTCCCACCACTGTCCATGAACAATCATCATGCCCACAATGCCTCATGCAGTGCTCAGTGAAGGATGTGACTCTCTCCTGGTACAAGGGAATCAGTGTAATCTCCTCCATCAGTGTCTCTGATCTCAGCAGCAGTGTCTCTATACTTCTGACGGTTAATTATCAGAATTTCAGCATATACAGCTGTGTGCTGGACGATTCAATCAGCAGCAAGACCAAACAACTCAACATTACTGAAATCTGTCAACCGTGTTCAGGTATGATTATTACAGAGGCCATGAATTATTACTATGTATCGTATTTCTGGTAGCAAATTCAGGGCATTTCTTTCATATTGGTCACACAAGCATGAAAATTGTCATCAGTTACTCACCCTCATGTCAAATGAAGTTATTGCTAATGTAATTTCTGTCCCTGCATTGAAATTTCATTCCACCAAAACATTCATATGAATCAAGAAGTTTAATTCAAGTCGTCTGAAGAGACACGATCACTTTATATGATCAACAGATTTAAAGTACTGTAGACACAAACATAGTTCAACACACATATAGAGTACATCAAATATGGAAAAACAATCTTCATTTGTGTTTCATTGAAGAACAAAAGTCGTATGGGTTTGGAAAAATTTTTGTAATTGTTGTAAATCTCTTTAAAGTCACAGAAGCAAAAAAATGTTTAAATGTAAGAATCTTAGAAACAATGGAAAATGGAAAACTAGTTGTGAAATATTTAAAATATTACTGTTAGACACCATAAAAAGTAGAATATAATTATACTTATAAAATTGTTAATCTTGATAAATCATTTTTTTCTTTTAGTGTTGCTCTTTGTTTCTAATGACTGTCTCTCTTTGTCACTTACAGAATCAAGTTTGCATCCAGGTTATATAGCACTTATATGTGTGCTGGTCATTGCAGCAGCAGCAGCAGCTTTGATTTACTGTTACTATAAGAAATTTAGACCGGCAAGACGAAATGGCAAGTATCACCTACAGCTAATACTGCACTGCTAATAATACTGTGTAAAATTAAGAAACCTGAGCTGGACACATTCCCTTATCTCTAACTTACTTTAGCAGAAAAATAATTTACAAAAGAAAAGTAAGAAGAATATTGTATATATATAAATGTATATACAGAGAGAGATCAATTAGTATGAAGGAGAAACACACAGGTTTATGTTTGAACTCTTGAAAGCGCGCACACACACACAAACTGTTATTATGAATTCAAATCAGATCCTTCATTTTGTAGAGAAATACAACTGAGAATAAACTGAGTATTTACTGCTATCAGTTCTTTTCAATATCTCACCTTTGAACCCCACTCTGGTCTAAAACATGGAAGTTAATGGTGTTCATATTACATCCTCCTAGCTTTGTAGAAAAAGATACCACCTATATTTGCTCTCTGATGGTGGAATGCTGTGATTGCAGGGGTTGACTGCAGGTATGATGTGAAGAGAGAAAGAGTCTCCATGATCAACAGCCGCGCAGATGAGGAGAGTCCCGCCGGGATTGATGAAGATCTACAGCCAAACTCTGAAACTTGTGTGAACATTCACTAAATAAATAAATAGTGGCTGTGACGAACGTGTCTTTGCAGGGTTTAATAAATTAATGTATGTATTTATATATATGTTGTGTGTACAAAAATCTTTTTGTGCACAAATACTGCATGTCTCTTTTCTATAAGCTCTTCCAGTTCGTTTCTGCCCTCTAGTGCTAATGACTTTGCTTTCATGAGAGATATTTTATTGTGAAATCAAATAATTAGATTCATCTTTGTTGATAGATAGACTATAAGGTCAATCTTTAGGTAGCAGACAGAAACTGAGCAAATCTTAGGCTTTCAACTGATATTTGGCCGATTCCACAGTTTAGGCCTAACTGCAAGGACAATAGCCTGCAAAATCAATCTTCATGGAGAAAGCCATTGTCCTCAGGTTAGCATCCTGAGAAAACCTGGGGTACAGCTGTGTGAAAAGCAGGATAAATCTGGCAATGGTAAACTAGTAAAATTTGATCAAAGTTGAGTTGATGTAAAATTTAACGTATGTAACATGGACGGGAAAACAGTGTAAATTCAAGCAGAAAGTGTACTTAATCTAATTCAGTTTAATAAAATTCTGGTTGAATCCCAGTTCATGTTTTGCTTTGTTCCTAATTTAGTATAGTTATGAGTCATGCGTTGTGTATGGTTCACAAAACTGGTAATAGGACTTCCATGCAGGCAGGGTGGCCATCTAATATTATCTGTTCTATAAACTTAAAGGTGCATTTTTGATTCTGGTATGTTCATAAACTGAAAGCCAGCAAAATTACTAACAAATGCCACAGGTATATTTTTCAAATTTATTTGCCAAATGTAGAAGCCAAAGGAACTCCTACAAGTGTGCAAAGTTATAACGTGTGTAACGTGGACGGAAAAAAATAAACAATCCTGCAAGATTGCCTCTGTAACACAAAATAATACCATTTCATGAAAACTGGCAAATAGAACAAGTTCATAACACATTAAAATAACCTGTCATCATTTACTATCAAATTTAAAGATCATACATCGTGAATGAAATAACATTTGTAACGTGGACAGATAAAATGAGTAATTCTGCTATATTTATATATGTATGGATATATGCATGTTTGCAAAGGATGTGTGTATAAGAGTTATGACTAATTATTTTTTAAAACTTGAAATGTATAATTATGTGTTTAATTATATGCTCTGAACACCACAGCAAACTTAATGCATGAATGGTGGCCTACATAGTATTTGGAAAAGTTTTTTTGATTTCATATTAGGCCTGCCTGTGTGTTCCTTTTAAAATAATGAATATAGGCTACTTCAGACATTTATTAGGCATGATGTGCTAAATATGATTTGGAGAAATAATACACAAGACTATAGGCTATTGCTGAGCTGTTGGCTACACTTGCACTCAGGAATAGTTTGACTCTTGACTGGTCAATTAAGTGAGGTAACGCTGAATCGCATGATAGGCTAATCGACCAATACAGGCAAGGAAATGAGCACAAATTCACGGTACGCTCTAGCTGCCATCAAACAGAGCTCCGGTGGAATTGAAAGTAAACTCGAGCATCGCCTGTGGCCTACATAATTTGGACATGATGAAGGTACACTTGACAGGCTGTGGAGCTTCATTTTACCACAAAGCTCATGTTTAAACTAGCGTGTGCCGTCAGTGTGGAAAATCTGCGTGTGTTCCTTAACATTATAGCCCAGTTCACTGTTTAAAAACCTATGCGATTAACGCCGACAGTTTATTCTAATGGCATAAGTGAGATTGTGTTAACGCACTATTAACGTGTTAACTTCGACAGCCTAAGCTATATTCTTACGAACATCATAAAAAAAAAAACGGAAAAAAAGTCAGCAAAATCATTGCCGATGTTGACTTTCATGTACAGCTTATTGAGTCAAAAGTACTTAGAAAACAAGGTTCGAAGTTGGACAGACTGAAAATTTCCGTCTAATTTACGAACAAGATGTGCAGAATCTGTCAAAATGTATACAACCACCATGCATGCATGCTCTTTCACGATGAATGCCGCTTTCGGTCCGAAACCACTCGCAATCATCCGTCTTGCACACTCTTTTATCCTTTCTCACCACAAGGATCCTATTTAATGTTTACTTAACCAAAGTTTACCACGTTCGTATCATTTTAATGTTCGTAAACTTTTGGACAAAAGCCACAAACTCACCCACATTTGTCGAAATCCGTGAAATCCTGTTAACTCTTCCTCCCATGCGGACCATGCGTGACCTAGACAATCTTATATCTGACATGAGAACCGTTGAGACATTAGGAGATGGAAATTCAGCGTCAGAATAAAATGTACGAGCGTTATGATTTTTGGACAGAAAATCTCTGCCCCTGTTTTATCCCGATTTATTAACAATTTATCATGTAGCAACGCATATGAGAATTTAACCCACACAAGATGTTTTTATCGTTTTGCTACTGATAGAATTACATGGGAAAATTATATCTCTGTTTCCTTTAGAATCATAGTTTAACGTTCGTAACTGCTTGGACAGAAGGTGTAACGAACGTTAGTAAATGTTTCCATTGCATCGTGGTGGATTAAGGGAATTATACTTTCAGTGTTAGTAGTAGTATTTTGTAGAAGACACACCAAAATAAATGTTATGCGCCAAAATTCAGGATTTTATTAAAGGAAATGAAAGAAATGACTTAGGAAAAATCCAGATGCACTGAATGTCCCACCCTGACATCCGCAATTTCTGGGGACGGAAATAAAATAAAGTCTCATTACACGATAATGCCAAGGCTTAGTGGGATAAAATTAACTTTATTATTTCTTACATCTATCTTAAACAAAATAGTGAACTAAAAATAAAAAAATGACAACAACTGGGTATTATTCGATCTATATTGTTCATTACACCCCTTGTGGACAGAAACTGTGGAATCGCTCATTTAAGACACATGAGCTCTCAGAATTGGTTTCTAGTTGCCACCACTGCTACTGCCATAAATTGATATTTTTATTGGTAATGGCATTATTATTACTCTATTTACATCAATAATTATACTTTTCTGTCTGAATGGTCCCTCATGTCTTGCAAATGGTGAGTGAATACAAGACAACATGCATGTGTGATGAATTATGCTGACATATGCTGTCTGTCAGTCTTGAGGAATGAAACAGCACATATTTTTCTCTCAGACTGGTAGTACATTCATGACTAATTAAAGATGATTGAGTAATCATCTGAACACCATTCTGTCCTTTCAACATGTTTTTATATGGTTATATTCAATTATACAACATTGCTGCAATGAAAACATCTCTGTAGTTGCCTAAAATGTATATTTTAAACAGATCTTTACAGATCTAATAATACACACATTTTAAAAGAAGGAAGGCTGTTTAGCTAATTAACATCATTCAACAAATGCAGATAGTCCCTAATTTTCTCAACTCACAACTTTCTAAATTTATTTGTGTATTTTTTTTAATCCACTGAATCCGCACTTTACTTCTATCCCTTACAGCCTCGTTTTCATTCCTGTCAAAAAATAAATATAGTGGGTTACCCTGTCAAAGGTCTATAATGACATATTGTACTAAATAAATGTAATATAAATGACCACATTTATTATATATGTGTACATAACACATACATGTGTAATATTAATTTAGGACTAATTGTGAATTCACAGCTTGAAAAAATTATTGACTTCATATTTTACATATATTTAGGAGTAAAATAATTTTCCAAAATTTGTTTTCTACATCTGACCTTTGACCTTTTTTTAGGGTACGGTCATTTATAACTGACTGTCCCATTAGGGTTTTTTTTTTTTTTTGCCAAATTTTCTGAAACTTCACACACAATCAAATGCTTTTTCCCTATCTGAAAAGAAGTGAAAAGTTCTTACTGTTTCAAAAAACATTGAAAAACTTCATGAACATTACATTTTTTTCTTGTGCTGCTATATTTGATTTGGAACTCGCGCGTGAAAATGCCTAAAACTTGACACAAATTCGGATGCAATTTCATCATTTTGGAATTTCAAATCAGTTATCGTAGCACAAGTGAAAGTCTTTTTCAGTGTACCCCACACAACCCACAGGTGAGTAGTTGTTGACTTGTGCATTCATCATTGGAGCATCGCTGCCTGTCAGTATAGTAATGCCAATAGACATTGGCATCTTTCCTGACCTCTGGTTGTTGTATGGATCACATCTTTCAAACTGGCAGACAATAATGTACCCAAATGCCTGACTTTCACAACAACCTATTCTTCATCACTGCCCTCACCCTCATTGCTTCTATCCTCCTTGGTCCTCAACAACTTGTTTTATTACTACAATCTGATTTTCTGATGCACTCCTGTCCCTATCATCAATACTTTCTGAAATAAGTACAGATTTGTCTCTTCATCTTACAAAAATCTTACAAAAATGACCCTAAAACATGCATAAGGGCTATTATACTGCCTGCTGGTCAATAGTGCCAGCTACACAAAATACGCATCACATAATAGGACTTTGTCAGTTATGCATGACGCTCAGATTTTATTTTATGTTATTGTTTTTATAAAAGTGCATTTAAAATGACAAAAAAAAAACTTTGGAAAACACATTTGGATGTACAATTATATTTTTTATAACTTGAATTGATATGTATTTTCTAGTCTAAAATGAGCTCACTATATGGAGCCTTTAGAGCATGTGACCTAACATGTGCTATACTTTACAACTTTGTTACCAGAAATGTGCACATGGTAAATACATTTTAATTTTATTGGTTGAAGGGGATGTCATTTGACATCACTAAAATAACATTTTGTTGGCTGAACATTATTATTGTATTTTAAATGCAATTTTAGTAGTGTTATTTATAAATGACGACATCCCAGAGCGTTAATAGCCTACAAATTGTATTTTTTGCGCTAAACTGAGTGATAAATGTCTGATTCAATGTTTAATATGAAAATAAACACGTTGGGGCCTCAACTACCAAGAGCTTATCTGATCGATTTTTGAAGGCAGCATAGTTGTGTCATTTGCTGCCTGATGTCCCACAATCCTGTGTTTTCAATTCGGTGACATTTGAGCTAAAAAATTAAATGGTGTCTAAAATGTTTGTGGTCTGTTTTTGTGTCGATATAGGTTTTTAACAACGTTTTCCAATTATGATGTTATTCTAGCAAGAAACTAGTATTGTAGTAATTATAAATATGAAGCAAATGCATTTTCATGACTTGACAGCAGTAGATGACAGCAGAAAGTCAGTCACAATCAGAAAATTTAGGAGGTTATCAGACACATCAGCATTGTTTGTAACAACTTTTATAGTCTGCCTCCTCAGAATTCAGACACAGGACCGCGTCTTACAGCCGCCACCAGAGGTCTCACTCACTGAGGTGAGTTACAGTTGAACCCCCGATGTCACATGGATTATTTTAACGACCTCCTTGCTACGTTTCTGTGCATTGATCGTGGTAATTACATTGCTGTCTATTGGAGGGTCAGAGAGCTCTCAGATTTCATCAAAAATATCTTGATTTGTGTTCCGAAGATGAACGAAGGTCTTACAGATTTGGAACGACATGAGGGTGAGTAATTAATGACAGAATTTTCATTTTGTGGTGGAGTAACCCTTTATCTCTTCTCTAAATGTACAGTACTTCATTGTGGTTTTATTCTGTGCAGTATTTGTCAAATAAACATTACAAAATAATAATGATAGTGGAATTTCAGTTAGGAAGATAGCATTTACAAAAATGATCCTAAATTAAGAGATTGAGACAGACAGCTGACCCTGTGAAACCTGACTTAATAAGAATATTTCAATCAATACATTGATCAGCCACAACTTTAAAACCACTGACAGGTGAAGTGAAACACATTGATTACATCAATACAGCAGCATCTGTCAAGGGGTGAGATATATCAGGATGTTTTTGAATTTCATGTGTTGGTAAGAATGTAAAAAATGTACAGCTGATTACAATTGATAAATAGGTTTATAATTTCACAGATGTGCAAAGACAATATGGTGTGGAATATTCTGCATTCGACGAAATAGATCATTTTGGTGATTAATGTTTCTATATATTCCTAATATATATATATTTAGGTATTCATTATTAACTTACTTTTATTGGT
>NW_015509661.1:0-766 GCF_001515645.1 Sinocyclocheilus grahami
GTGTGTGTGTGTGTGTGTGTGTGTGTGTGTGTGTGTGTTTGGACTATAATAATCTAAACTGTTTTGCAGAGGTCGGTGCGGTAGATGAGGGCCTATCTGGTGGAGCGATTGCTGGGATTGTAATTGGTGTGCTTGTGGCCGTGATCATCCTTGCTTGTATTATAAAGCGCAAGAAAAAATCAAGCTCAGAGTAAGTCTAAAATTCATTCCTCTTCCCTCTCGTCACATTCAGCAAATCCAGTGCGTATAAATATAGGTTTGATTTGAAATTATTTTGAATGGTAATCAAAAATTAAGCTTTAAAAGCTGTCAGTCAGCTTGTAGATCTTTGCTCTCTATGTCACCCCTGTCCCATTCTTCTCATTTTTTGCATCCTCAGATGTTTAAACCTAATCATTAGGCAATGACTGTTCTGGATTGTACATGCAAATGACTTCACCACTTAACATTCTGACCTCACAAGATGCGGGGGTGGTTTCAGTAACATGATACATGACTATATCAATCAGCAAACCTTCAGACAGCCCACATGTGTTGTAAGATATAGTTGTCAGAGAGGATAAGACTCGTTCTACCACTTCCTGATTCCATTCCATTCACTTTGATTTGCCAAAGGGGCAGTTTAAAACAAAATTCAGGAAACACTGGATTATTGTTCTTTCGTAACTCCAGTCTTTTATAGTGTTGTCAGTGTGACGATACAGCGCTAATAATGTGGCAATATTGTTCAGTCTTGTCTGTGGTATGTAAGAATTTTGTTTAGAAT
>NW_015509661.1:2453-3123 GCF_001515645.1 Sinocyclocheilus grahami
TGCTTTAAATTGATCAAAAGTGACAGTAAAGACATTTATAATTTTTTACAAGAGATTTATATTACTAATAAATGTTATTCTTTGAAACTTTCTATTCAAAGAACAGAAAAAAATCCATCTCGATTTCTACTATAAGGGCTGCTGAAAATTCAGCTTTTCCATCACAGGAATAAATTGAAATAGAACACTCTTATTTTAAATTGTAATAATATCTCACAATATTACTGTTTTTACTGAATTTTTGATCAGATAAATGAATCTTTGGTGAGCATAAGAGACTGTTATTCAAAAACATAAAAAACTAAAATCTTACCAACCCCAACATTTTTGAATGGTAGTGTAGTTCTATTCCATTGAATACTGAAATGAATCAATAAAAATAGTTAAAGTTAATAAAAAATAGACTTGTACCCAAAGGTTGTGTGTATGTATCTTTATGCTTTTTGGCATATCAAAATGTTAGCTTAATAGTATAAGTGGAGTCTTCAGTCACTTATGGATTTTAGTTATGCAGAGCCATTGTTTCTGTGTGGTGACTACATCCCATTCTTTCATAACTTTGATAGTTTATTTCATTATTCTTCCATGTATGCAATAATATAATCTGTCCATCATGTAATTACTTCCTTCTAGCAATAACTTGATTTTTCCCTTTTTTTCTTTAGCATTA
>NW_015509661.1:3133-3481 GCF_001515645.1 Sinocyclocheilus grahami
TTATCTGCTATATTATTATATTTTAATCCAAATCTCTGGTGTATCTGGAAAGAATCAGAAGGAGAATTAAAAGCAGATCATTTAGGAATGTCAGTCATGTACACACACGTCTGTCTCTGTCTCAGTCTCAGTGTCTTACCCTTGTCTTAGCCTTGCACAACTGTCTGTCTTGTTGCTTGCTTATTTCATTTGGTTATCTGTCGTGCATGTCAATGAAGTCTCAAATTTGTCAAATATTTTTTGTCACTGGAACAGAAATTTATTTTGCTGGAATATACACTCTAAAAAACGCTGGGTTTAATACAGCAATTGGGTTGTTTTGACCCAGCAGTTGGGTTACTACCCAGA
>NW_015509661.1:4646-6115 GCF_001515645.1 Sinocyclocheilus grahami
ATATGTGTCGTTCGAATGTGCCGTCGATGTGCTGAACGTATTCTTAGTCTGTCAACATTTGTTTGCACTCAACCAGATATGTACATCTCTTCCCCAGAGCATATATTCAAGACCAACCCTTCAGCCATTTATCAGTCTTTTTTATCTGCAAAAGCCTTCTATCAAGGCAACTGGAAAAACTGCCCTCACAAGTGACTTAAACCTGAAGGTTTGGCCCTTTCAGGAGCTCGACGTGTTTTTAAATGCCCATTGTTTTTCTGTTAGACCCTGTGCAAACGTACCCCATATATTAAGGACACGCTAGAGGTCGATGGCGAGACTGTTTACTTTTACCTGTGCCTCTTCCTTCCCTTGGCTGAAGCGGACAGCTTCCTTTGTTCCTCAAGAAACATGATACAGCCTCCATCACCCTCTCAATCCTTCACCTGACCCTAAGCAGACAGCTCAGTCGTCATGGCTTGACGTCTCAGCGGTCAGTTTGAAAGAGCTCTGTTTTGGGTAACGAAATCCAGCCTGAAATGCACTGAAGGGTGACGAGACCGTCACGTGTTCGAGATCTCAACGCACCCACAAGGCACTGAAACATCGAGATTTTAAGACCTGTTCAACATGCTCGGAAGTCCCAAGGCAATGAAGATAACGTTTGGCCAACTTTACTCGAAGCCGAAGGCATTGTTGAGTTGTCGATGGAAGGTCATTCGTGGCAAAGCGTGCCTTGGAGATCAGATGCAGGCTTGAAGCTTCTTACACCTTTGCCATGTTTTGCTACACTTTTTTTAACCCCTCGTCTCTTCCCGTGTCTCTTAGTGAGTCATACACATTGTATTTTAAGAGTAAGGCAAGCTCCAACATGCTTGAACTGAGAAGCGAGAAGAAAAAAATGCATTTCTGCGGACAACGACAAACCACAGTTTTGCAGCGAAATTGCTACTCTGTCCTTGGGCGTCCCCACAACGATTCGTCCTGCTGTAAATCAGGATTCCAATGGATTCGTGTTCTAAAACGGGCCTGTTTTTAAAATCACCTTGAGTTGACACAAACATATCTGAAGTTTAAAACTCTAAAGTATTTGTGTTATACGTTTAAGTTGATTATTGTGTTCCAGTATGTGAGAAAAAAAAAAAAATTATTCTTATCAACAGAAAATTTAATTTTTCTCTTCAATCAAAGCAGTTATCTTGAAGATCTTGTAGTGATCTGTTTGATGTTGCTTAGATCTCTCTAGATAGAGATGCATCTGTAAAAAAAATCTGAGCTTGTCTTCATATGTTTGTTTGTATACAGGGGCGAAGCTGCCATTATACCTGGTATCTCCCATTAATTTTTTGAGATTTTAAAGTTAATCCCTTCACTTTTTTGAAAAAATGTTTTTAAGAGTTACGGCCACAAAAATAAAAATATTGCTCTCTCTGCTCTCATATGGCATATGTATGTATGTATGTATGTATATATGTATATATATATATATA
>NW_015509661.1:6463-7595 GCF_001515645.1 Sinocyclocheilus grahami
ATTTGTAGTCCCTTTTAGCATTAAAACACGCAAATATAATAAAATGCTGAGCTTTATAACTCCTTGCAAACCTGCAGACAGTTTTATCTCTGGCAGCCTGCATGTGTTTTTTGTGGTCTGGGCTGTTTGCATGGAAAGAGTAGTAATCATATGAGTCTGGCCACAGATGCACTGAATTAATGGTTAGTTTGTACTGTACCACACTGTGGAGACACACATCCTTGAGTCATCGTTTGTCACGGATTAGATGGAAACGTCCTTGTGTACTTTGTAATAGCTTATGTTAGGTGTTGTATTGAATGTAAAATATTTTGTATAGTATAGATTGAATTGGATAATGTCAAATTTGAAATGGAAATCAATTTTTTGTTGTACACAACAAATCTTGTTCAGTGCATTAAAGTTATTTGAATAGTCACCAAACAGCATCTATCATTTGTGAAATGTTCTCAGGTTGTTTACAGGGTGTTTATATTCTATCAAAGTGCAGTGCAGTCGTGTTTTATATACTCAATGTTGCTTTTAATATAATTTATTTTCAAATGTTTTGCTTTTATGTAACTATTATATGTTTTGTGTCTAAAAAAGAATGTTTGAACTGCCCAACTTTTTTGTGTCATTCATTGATTAACAAGAAAAATAATCTTTGTAAGATTTGAATTTGATCTGTTTTTTTTGTTTTTTTTACGGAAGCTTGCTTTCGCCACGGAATAAAAAATTTAAATGGTAATTGTGATCTTTTTATTCTCACAATTCTGAGTTTACATCTCCTCACAATTCTGAGATTGTCTCCCAATTCTGTTTACATCTCACAATTCTGCCTTTTTTCTCTCTGAATTCTGAGTTTACATCTCAATTTTTTTATTTATTTTTTGACGTGGGTTAAAAAATAAAAAAGGTAATTGCGACTTTTCACAATTCTGACTATTTTTCTTGCAATTATGAGTTTATATCTCAATATTATAATTGCAAGTGAGTTAACATCTTTCAATTTTGACTATTTTTATCAGAATTGCAAGTTTATATCTAGCAATTCCACGTTTGTATCTGGCTAATCTGAATTTACATCTCACAATTCTGTGTTTACATCTGGCTAATCTGAATTTACATCTCACAATTCTGTGTTTACATC
>NW_015509661.1:8044-8249 GCF_001515645.1 Sinocyclocheilus grahami
TGTTTACATCTCGCTAATCTGAATTTACATCTCACATTTCTGTTTACATCCCGCTAATCTGAATTTACATCTCACAATTCTGTTTACATCTCGTTTATCTGAATTTACATCTCACAATTCTGTTTAAATCTCGCTAATCTGAATTTACATATCACATTTCTGTTTACATCTCGCTAATCTGAATTTACATCTCACATTTCTGTTT
>NW_015509661.1:8259-10351 GCF_001515645.1 Sinocyclocheilus grahami
GACTTCAGGCTGTTGACTTTCCTGTAACCTGCATTATGCTTCCGGGCTTTCAAAAGACTTCCTTATCGCATATCAGTATCGGTTTTGGCAGCACGTGTTGATTAAGTGCCTGACTTCACTCTGTACACTTTCGCAAAGATATGCTTGAAAAGACAGGAGGACTAACAGAGGAGTGGCTCTGTTACGTCTCACAATTCTGTTTACATCTCGTTTATCTGAATTTACATATCACATTTCTGTTTACATCTCGCTAATCTGAATTTACATCTCACAATTCTGTTTACATCTCGCTAATCTGAATTTACATCTCACAATTCTGGTTACATCTCGCTAATCTGAATTTGCATCTCACAATTCTGAATTTACATCTCACAATTCTGTTTACATCTCGCTAATCTGAATTTGCATCTCACAATTATGAATTTACATCTCACAATTCTGTTTACATCTCGCTAATCTGAATTTACATCTCACAATTCTGAGTTTACATCTCGCTAATCTGAATTTACATCTCACAATTCTGAGTTTACATCTCGCTAATCTGAATTTACATCTCACAATTCTGAGTTTACATCTCGCTAATCTGAATTTACAGAATTTTTAGAGGTCTCCAGAAATAAATGATGCCTGAACGTGAAAGAGTTTTTGTGTACATATGTTTGCACATTTACTTGTGCTCTTGGAAAAAAGCTAAAGAGAGAGATATCATCTGTATAAGAATATATGAATAGAGAGCATATGATTGGACAAAAATCTGTGTAGTGCAGGATGAATCATCAATCTTTTTGGTCCATTTTAGACTGTAAATTTTAAATGCGTATAAGCGTATAACCAATTTTAATTTTGTGGGCTTTATGGTGTTTACCATGATATTTTGTGCAGTTATTTTTTATTTTTCTATTGAAGACCGTTCTTTATGGCCATTAATATACACTATTCTTGGGTAGCTGTGTTAAATTGCACAGGTCTCCTTTCACATGTGACCAGTTGAGTGGCTTCACTGGCCTAAAGTCAACAGAAAGATCATTAAAGCCGAGAGCTGCTAGGTGTACTTAATACCTTCACTGTGGCAAACTTGACTTGAATGTGTGCAACCATTCAATAAATGTAAATGTCAAAAAAGAAACAAATGTGTGTTTAGTCACTGTCACGACGGCCCGTTGTGAATTGCGAGTGCCACGCCTGTCGTTCTGTTGAGGCTTTTGGTGTATCTCCAACACTCCCTCACTAATACACTGAATGTGTGCTGAATTTATCACCTCCTCAGAAATATAATCCTTTGTGGCTCAGGCCTGAATGAGTATGTTTGTACAGACTGTTGCTTGAACAGGTTTCTTTTTCATTCTGACTAGTGAAAAAATACCATGGTAACCACAGTTTATGCCAAAATACAATAGATACGTTACTACAAAAACCTTGCCATTGAATGGCAAGTAAATAGCTGTAAAAATGTTAAATTAAAAGATTTTTCCAAGTTGTAAATAAAACAAACATTGTTTCAAGTATGTTTGACAAAAAAATACTATTTCTACTCAAAATTGTTTATTCAATGTTTTACTTTCATTTCTTTGTAATTATTTATGAAACTTACTAGCAATATTTGAGCGAAAATCGGTGGGAAAATGTTTTTGGTATAGTTCACAATTAATTACGATTTAATGGCAATTAACACATTGAATTAAATGTGAAATTTTGAAGTAGAAAAACTGAAATACAATTTTCTTGTTAAACATACTCCAAATAAGCTTTGTTTTATTTATGACTTTAAAAAAATCATCTTTAGAGTGTACACCAAATTTTTTTCTGTTTTTTTTTTTTTAATTACAGAAGTGATTTTAACTGTACTAACTGGTATTTTTGGTGTTCTCTACCATGGATACTATGGTCAATATTTGTCATGGGTGAAATAGTATTTTCTTGTTGTTATTATTATTTTTTTATTTTATTTACAGTAGTGAATTTAACAGTACTAACCTGTATTTTGGTGTAATCAATATGGTTGCACTGTAATATTTTATTAATATTTAGTTAAGATTAAAGGAGTATGGTATCTCTACTTCAAAATTTCACATTTAATTCAGTGTGTTACTTG
>NW_015509661.1:13147-14460 GCF_001515645.1 Sinocyclocheilus grahami
TATATATATATATCCTAAAATATGTTTCAAAATATATTTTCTGCCAATATATATCAATATATTAATATATTGTTGCCAATATATTTGTATATTTTTGAAAATGTATTTAAATTGTGTCAAGATATATTTTGCTCTCCATACTGTATGTTTTTTAAAAAGCCACATTTGAAGACTTTCTTTGTTGTTTGTAACAGAAGTGAACATCACACATTTTAATAAGAATAAATAATGAGTAAAGCCAAAATGTAGGCTACTTTAGGACTGGAAATTCTCACCCCTGAAATACATTTTGGTACATGAAATTTGTAACTAAGTATATTTTCAATTTCATAAATAAGATTAATTTAGCTTCGCTGTTTACAACATATATTTAGCATATATTTAATTGTTTTTATTTATTTACTTTATTATTGTTGTTATTATTTTTTATTTTATTTTTTTGGCTGTATGATATCTGGAAGTGAAATAGTAGTTTCAAGCTATGGATTTCCTCCGGAATGTCTAATGGTTTTTTTAGATTGGTGACTTAAGGTTTATGAGTAAAACAAGGTCTGTGGTTAAAATTACTTGGAAACGTCTTCATTTTTTTCTACAACATAAATTACACGCAGTCAATCCTCAAATGTGAATTTTGTAAACAGTTGTGTGCTTTGAAAACATTTGCTATATAAGGACTGCAATTCGTTAAGCATGTACAGTACAGTAAACTGACATCCTTATGGTAGTTGTAGTCCTTATTTATCAACTTGAGAGCAGCTTGTTTTTAATATTAAAAACAGACCTTGTTTTACTAATAATAAATCCAAAACTGTTCTTCTAAAATCCTTTTTGTTATGAAACCAATGCATTTCGGATTCACCTAAATTGGTGTCATGGCTGAACAGCTCCCTTTACTGTCAATTTCACATCCGAAAGGAAGCTGACTCATTTTTATGCTAGTCGTTGTGTAATGATCTTAAAGATTACTGGATTGAGTAGATCAGTAGATTTACTGGAAATGGTTCAGCCATCCTTTATTCCATAAAACACCTTAGTCAACTCTTCATGAAAATACAGCATGTCTTATATTGGGAATTCAGTTTTAGGGGTTGTCCTGTCTTGTGTTAACTTTGTTCATGCTGAATTATGCAAAAGAAAACAATATAACAAAGAAGCAAAATACTAGAACCACTATTATTTTATTTCAAAAATCAAGGAAAATTTCATTTTTGTCCACAGCTTTCACTTTTTGCATCAAAATAACATGGCGTCTGCCCTGAATTTGGTCGATAATTTTTGCGAATGCTTTGAACTTGAATATACAGTACATCCCT
>NW_015509662.1:0-1137 GCF_001515645.1 Sinocyclocheilus grahami
AAATATTTTTTAAACATACAAATAAGAAATGTTGGAAAAAATGCAATGATAGATTTAAATATGAAACCAAACCATTAGGTGGCGGCAAATTACTGTTTGAATGAGTGAGTCATTTAGTCCTTCATTCAACAGATTCGTTCAAACGGCTGATTCATTCAGAAATGAGGCAAGTGACTACTGTGTGGTTGAATGGTTTACTGAATCATTGACTCACTTGATTTGTTCAAAAACCTGGATTCATTCAGTAACGAAACACCGCTGTGTTGCTCGGATACACAAAACAGTTCTGCTGCGGCTTTGATTGGAATTATAGTCGTCAGCGAAATTGAGCAACAACAGTCAATATTGTGTCTGAAATGTAAGTCAATTAATTTTAACTTCTTGTTTATTGAACTACTATTGTATAAAAGCACATTGCAATCATGTTGAAACATTGGTCATGCAATGTTGCGTACCTAAATCATATATTATAAATGTCTTTTTTTTTGTATGCATATAAATTTCTGTGTAGGCTGTTGCACTCATTTGTTTTGATTTCTGCACGAGTCTCTCTCACACAATCACTCAGGCTGCGCAAGCCTTATCTGGCACAACATAAATACATTATCAGTCGCCATAAGTGTGACGTCAAAACAGACTGGCTCGGAATCGGCAGTCTGACTGGCCGGTCACCGGTCTGAGTCGATCATTCGGAAAATCGGCTAATTCCGGTCCCTGGCAAGTCGATCGACTCATCTCTACTAGCAACAGCATAGCAACACTAATAATCACTCACAATACCCTAACAACTACACAGCATAATACTGTAATAACACATAACACTGCTAACAACAACACAGCATCTCTATCGTCTACACAAACCACTGATCTATTTATTATAGATCAGTGACACAAACCTCCATAACAACATCTTAGCAACCACCCAAAACACCCTAACAACTACTTAGCAACCACCCAGAACACCCTACACGAACAATCATATTGAATACCCTAACAACAGCAGCACTAATAACCACCCACAATACCCTAACAACTACACAGTAGGCCTGGGCGATAAAATGGTATCGATATTTACCGATGGTACACCTTCATTGATAACGGTATAAAAAATGTTCGATATAGTGCACGATATAGGCA
>NW_015509662.1:9171-9778 GCF_001515645.1 Sinocyclocheilus grahami
GTACCCACTGTATATATGTGTGTGTGTGTGTGTGTTCTGCATATATACTATGATTTTTGTCATACCACACTTTCCTAGAGTAAGAAATATAACATTTTTACACAGAATAATAACATTTTGAACTCTGGTATTACAAAATGCAGAATGCATTTATATAAAATGTACAGTAACATAACAGCCCAACACCATCATGCCAGTCCTCACAGATTTAATTTCTCCCCAATTTCAAATTGAAAGTTGCTCTAGTTTCATTCCATGCTATAGCTCAAAGCATTTTAATAGTCAAACGCTGCCACGAGTGAGAAGTTATAGCAGCCGGTAACACCATTTCATACATTTAAGCATGACTTCTAAGCTTATTTTGCTAAGAATAACTTCAAATTTAACAATATCTTCATTCTGCAATACACAACACATCCCATGTCGCCGAAAGATTGTGAAGCATCATTAAACTGCATCTGTAAAGGTCACTCGATTGATGTGCTTTGTGCATTCTGTTGAACACAGAGCTCGTCTGATGCAATAGTATGTGAGATTACCTGAATAAATGAAGCTATTGCAGTGGATTCAGTTCATTTAGTGGGATTTGATGAGCATCTATTGAGTC
>NW_015509662.1:10944-12591 GCF_001515645.1 Sinocyclocheilus grahami
TTATTTAGTTATAATTAAATATAATGTGTATTTTCTTTTTAATAATGATTATTTTACATGGAGAGAGAACATAAAAACATAAAATATGTAAACAAATAATTAAATTAAATATATTTTATACAAATAATATATTAACTGATTTACATATTTATACACACATAGTAGCAACTGATTATTTTCCTATTTTACATTTTTTAATAGATTTTAAAATGTACATTTTATTGAAATTCTGTTAAATTAAATAACAAATAACTTCAAGTGAATGAAAAACAAATCATAATTAAAAAAATAACTCAGATTCAAACAACAATACAGGAAAAAAATAACACTTGAGAATCCAGTGCAGACTTGATTTGTTGACAGTGACGCTCTCAACATTACACCTCTCAACAAACAGACTGCACACGTCATTGCACACAATTGGAAAAATATCACCAAGTCCTACCATGATCTTTGAAATCCCAGCACTATCCAGACCACAGCTAGTCTGATTCATCCTACGTCAACCCATGCGACTTCATAACAGCTGATACCCTTTTTTCCACACCTGCGAGTAGCAGATGAAGCTCTGTATCAGAGAGACCTCTCAGCAGAATGAGCCTCCCTCCAACAGAGCCACTCTGTGAGTCTGCTGCTCTCTGCCATGTATTCTGATCATCCACATCATTTGGTTGATAATAGGAGACTCGAGTGGAAATGGCTTGTTTGCTGTCTGTGTAAATATGGATGGTTCTGAAGAGGGTCTTGTTGAGAGTGACAGTCTGAGGGAAAGTAATAAGACAAAGCTTTATACTAAAACCTCACCACAATGAATTTGCTCTCCGTGTTGGAGAGCTGCAGGCTGGAATATTTTCAGCACTTTTAATGTGTTTTTCGACTGACTGGAAGGAAACGGAATCTTTGCAGCTGCCTTTCTGAAACCTCTTGGAGAAAAACCCTCTTCAGACATTGACTCAAGACACAAACAGAACTGCAGACCCAATAGCTACAAGCTTTAAACACACACATCTCTCTATTAACAATGCCTTCTAACAGAAATGCTTCGGAACTCACTTTCTATAGACAACCAAGTTCACCAGGTTTCTGCTTTTGTATTAGGTGTTGATTTATATAATCTGCTACTGACAGTGTATAGTAAGATTACAACACAATAGATGCACATTCCTCAAACTTGCACGAATAGCATTGGCGTTAATGATGTCAAACCTGGTTGGTTACACCTAAAGGAGCCATAATTGAATGTGAAAGCAATTGCAAATGAAACGTGTGAGTTTTAGCAGATGGGAAGATTTTCCAGTGGATAAATATATCATTCTGTTTATGACTCCAGACTTCTTAGTGGATAAGTCAGATGGTTTATGCAGCTTTTGTCTTTATTTCAGAGCTTGACAGCCATGCCACTATAAACTTGCTGCAGCTAATGACTACTTTAATTTATTAATTAATTAATATTTTTTTGAATAATCTGATTTAAAAAAAAAACAGTTTTATAATGAAATATAGAATTTCATAATGTGCCTGATGTACAATAACATATCTAGCAATGATATAAAAACAAACAATAAATATATATTTTTGTGTCCAGCTTCAAGGCAGAACCATTTAAATCAATTTAAATCACTAAATTATAATAAGCTTTTTCTTTTT
>NW_015509662.1:13978-14437 GCF_001515645.1 Sinocyclocheilus grahami
AAGCTTTCTGAGTGGGCTGTCTGTCGCCACTCAACACAGTCTTGCTCTATCTTTAATTACAGGATTCACAGCAAAAACAAAAACACACGTCATTTATCATCCAAATATCAATACCTCCACACAACACAGTACGGAAATGAAGATGTCTTATTCATTTTCTTCTCCTCCTCTCCTTCTCTCTCTCAACCCCCAGCAAATCCATCTGCACGACTAGACTACCCCTCTTTCTAATCCTTAAAGCTCTACGTCTCACTATGATGGAATATTTCATGTGTTTTCACTTCAATCAGGTTAGCAGAGCGAGGCGGGAGGGGCCACGGATAACCAATGGGTCCAAACAGTGAGAAGGACAAGTCCATCTGGCATCTAAACAACATCACAACTCCTGTGAGAAAGCACATCGTGAGGAGAGGCACAAGATGGTCATTCGTCAAACACTGCATAACCTTTTTTTTTTTT
>NW_015509663.1:0-509 GCF_001515645.1 Sinocyclocheilus grahami
CTGACTAAGAATGACTGAGGCATGACTGAGACAACGCCTTTTGTGTCCCACGGCAAACTAAATAAATATTACATGATAAGTAATGGTTAAACAATTACAGAAATGTTATTCATTTTAAAGTTTTAAAATGTAGTCTTTTTAAACATTATGTAATCCTTCGAAATGAGCTGGCAGCAGAAATCCCAGAACATTAAGTAAATGAGTAAACTGTGTTATAAATAAATACATATGATTGAAAATTTAATTCAATATAATCAAAATGTTAATGCCACAATTGCAATAGTCATAAGGATTCATTTGTAAGTCTTTAAAGTTGTTCATACATAAATCATTTGTTTTAGATGTTAAAACGTCAGTATCGTACATTTAGATGCTGTAAGTTTGAGTGTCTTTGCAAAAGTACATGTATAAAAGAATATGGTAATTCAAACTTATAAAAAACATTTAACATTTAAATGTACCATTAACTGTTAAAACTGTTAAATGTAATATCATTTTTCACTCTATAT
>NW_015509663.1:4253-5574 GCF_001515645.1 Sinocyclocheilus grahami
ATTTCAAAAAAATAAAAACTTAAAAACCCAAACCCTTAAACAGAAGTAAAGTATGGGAATTATGTATTGACCAAACAATGTTAAACAGGATTTCAGCTCCATACACTCTGGACATTCTCTTAACTAACTTCATGATGTGCATTCTTAAACAGGGGTTCACATGTATGCTGGAGACTTGTTGAATGCTTTTCCTTCACAATCTGGCCAAACTCATCCAGAATATTTCCTTTAGGTATAATTTCAGTTTTCTATTATATGTTATTTATATTTGTTTTAAAAAACTATATTTAAGCATTTAAGCTTATCTTTTATTAGATAAAAAGGTATTCAGATTCTGAGAAATTCAATCAATTCTGCCCAAACTTTTGACTGGTAGTGTGTAAATAACCATATCTGTCAGCTAGACTAAGAACCACAGTGCTTTCAATTAAAGTGACAAAACCACAACTGAACTGACAAAAACATTTGTATGTCAGTGTTCATGTCAGGTACAATTCATATCCGATTCTCCAGAACATTTCCCCAGTCTCCTCATAATGTATTTGACAGCTTCTTCCTTCAAGTCTGCCACATCAGATGCCACTATATGCCTGGTGTTTAATAGCAGATTAAGTTGACATGTTCTGTAGTTTTTAGTTTTACTCCTCGTGATTTTTTTATGAGATGCTATAAATGTTTCAGCCAGGCTTCTTTACCCATATGTGGCTTTCAACAGATTTGTTGGGTCACTAAAGTTAAAGTCATCTTGTGGCTTTTAGGGCCGGGTTGCGAAGCCCCATGCATCATTCTGCAAGACAGTGATTGTCAGTCAGCTTTCTCGGTTCAATGCAGGGCCATTAAGGAAACTGCCTTCTTTAATCATGAGATAACATGATCACAGGAAGGTGGTGTATTGTCACATTGTGTGGTCATTAATGAGGAAACTACACGCTTCTCCATTCAAGCTGCTGAGGAAATATTTAGGGCAGTGATATCATTCCCCACTGATTAGGCTGGAGAATGGATGAAATAGACCATGAAGTCTAATCTCTTCCTTTTCTAATCTCTGCTCGTATTTGGAAACTGCCAGAGGAAAAGACTGAGCACCCTTCAAAGGTAGTAAATGATTTGTGTGAGCATCATTTGCATGTTACTGATTATTTTAACATAAATTGAATGTGCCAGCTTGCGTTTTTGTTGATGGAGAGAACAGGATCGCTCGAGACTGAAGGTTACAAGGTGCTTATTCTGATTTGGTGCCGCATTTTTGGGCTATGATTGGCAATTTAAATCCTCGTGCAGGTCAAAGAAGGAGAGCTTCAGGAAATGATAAACCTGGGCT
>NW_015509663.1:6498-7988 GCF_001515645.1 Sinocyclocheilus grahami
AGATATAAGCATTCAAAACTTGCAGTCTCTCACTTCCGCCAATATAGATAAATTTTGATGACATCACCCTGCACTTCAGCTTCTTATCAAACTTTCTGTCCAATCAAATGCTCTCTAGAATCCGAAGCATCCTGCCCTCTACACTATAAATAGACGCTGAACCTGCGGCTGAAATCGGTCACTTGTTTACAGAATTAGTATATTCTGGATGGTGAATGGCACGTAGTGCACTATATAGGGCATAGGGAACGATTCAGACGATTCAGAGTGTAAATATGCTTTCCATTGAGGAAAAAGAAGTCTGGTTTCGTGCACAGCTTGATATGTCCCGCTCTGACTTCCAGTTTCAGTTGAAATGACGTCAATACATAGAATAACGCGTCTTGTGTTTCAAAGCATTTCAGTGGACATTTAATGATGAAACACAGCAATCAAAAATTCATTTAAACTATTAATTTATTAATTTATTGATTGACTGATTGATTTCAGGGGGTGATAGACATTGAAGTTGAATGATAAAGAGCCTTTTCAGTTTTGTCCCATAAGCTCTTATATATTGTGCCTGAATAACTTACCTGGCCTTTGAAGTTTGAATATATTCTGTGTCTTTTAAAATAACTTATGAAGTGTGATTTGAAGCATTTAAAAGCACAGTTAACTCACAAATGAAAATCCTGCTATCTTTTACACCTGCTCAACCTCATTTTAAAGACTATCCTGCTGCAATGTTTCTGGCAGGCCATATTTGAGAGCTACATCTGAAGGCAAGTTTTTAATTTGAATAGTTTTGATTTGTAGTATTCTGTATAGCATGAGTTGTATGCACCACTTTTGATACAGTTAATTTTCCTTGTGTCATTGACTTTCTTCCACGTCCCAAAGGTTTGAGATTTGCATTAATCATAGGTTTTATACAACTTGCATAATTATGTCGAATTTGGTGAATAGGATAGAAAGATTTATAGTTTTTGTCTGCCTTCTTCCCACCATGCAAATCATTGAGCTCCATGAGAAGTGTCAGTCAGCAGAATGCAGTCCAAAAAGAGATCTGAACTGAGTCAAAATGAGTCAGATAATCTGTGTGGCCCTGTTTATGCTTGTTTTGGAGAGCAGAGACTGAATTTCGAGAATTGGCTGGAGGCTTTCAGAGGCAATTGAAGACATATGGAACAAGCATCAGCCTACAAGATCAGTTATAAACGGCATGTTTTACCTTTCATCTAATGAACAACTGCAGCAGTGAACCACCCAGAGTTATGCTACAGTAGAAATCAGTTTAAAAGGAAATCCATGTGTTGTTTTGCATATTAAAATACAGACAAAAATAAGATTGTGAATTAATTGACTGTAATATGCTGTTGGTTTCAAGAAACATCTCTGGAATTCCAGCTTTTTTGACCTGTTTTATCCATATAAAGTTCCATTAATTTGACAATGGTCCAAATACCCTTCCAGACAATGATTTACTTCTTCCTTATTTTCCATTTACA
>NW_015509663.1:8865-9736 GCF_001515645.1 Sinocyclocheilus grahami
TAAGGGGGTCTGAATACTTTCCGTACCCACTGTACATTTATATATTTATATTCTTATAATTGATATTATACAGAAATATATTTAATATATATACAACATATTTTTCTTAAATATATACATGCATGTGTTTGTATTTATGTATACATAATAAATATACACAGTATACACATATTATGTAAACAAAAACTTTTATTTTGGTTGCGATTAATTGCGATTAATCGTTTGGCAGCACTACTAACAATGCTTTCAGACAGCCAGAGCTTTAGCAAACCCCACAGAGGAGCAGAGGTTAAACAAAATGTGGCCATTTACGAGGAGATCCTACTGTTGAGCTTCTACCTGATGAGGCAAATGATTCTGTTCTAAGGCTTGATGTGCTTATATCCCAGCATGACTTCTGCTCTCTTCGCTCCTCCGGTCGTGCCCGTGAAATCGGCGCAGTGCAGCATTACCATTCAAGCCTCCAGCTATGTCAAATCTCAGTCTAGATCAATTATAGCATCCAGCTTCTCTTCCGAATCTCTGTCTGACAGATGCTGCGGTTTTATATGCATGTATCAAAATCTCATATTCATACACGTGAAATCCACTGATTAGGTGTCTTGAGAGGAGGATGTGGGTGGAGAGGGGATTGCATTCTGGTGTTTTTGTCGTTTTTGTCATTTTTGGGATATTTTGAGGTGAACAGATAGATAGATATAGATAGATAGATACTTATTTATACTTATTTGAGATAAGTTGTTGTTGTTTTTTTAAATAAATAAATACTTTTATTCAGCAAGGATGCATTAAATTTTACCAAACGTGACAAGGCTTTTACATTATCAAATAATAAATCAAATAAATGCTGTTTTTGTGAAGTTTCAAAGAA
>NW_015509663.1:11272-11801 GCF_001515645.1 Sinocyclocheilus grahami
ACAGAAAATGTTGATATACACTACTGGTAATAATAAATAAAAAACAAAATTATTTAAAATATAATCATATGTGCCACATTATTTCACATTATTTTACAGTAAAATGACATATAATGCAATGTTCAACCATTTACAGTTTTTCACCATATATGGTAAGGTGTCCCACCCACTGTGAAATCTTATTGGTCCAAAATCCTTTTCCTCATAACTACATTAAACATCAATTTAAAAAAAAAAATAAAAAAATTTAATGTGGCTTTCCACAACAGATTTTACATCTAGCAGCGACTAAATAGTGCAAATAGGGAAATTACTAATCCTGTGGTTGCCCCATTTTTTATTTATCTTTAATCCAACTGATGCAGCAAATGAGTAGTATAGCTCAATTTGTAATAGTGCAAAAATGGTTTTTATGGTCATTTTACATCATTTTAATCTAAACTACTCTCTATTGATAGGATGAGAGATTTATATTCATCAAATATCTTTCATCATAATGAATCAATGTAGTCAATCATTAGCTCATTAT
>NW_015509663.1:13593-14436 GCF_001515645.1 Sinocyclocheilus grahami
GAAGAAAAGAAAGACCCTTTATTTTTAAGAGTGTGCCAGGAACATCTCAATTTAAATTGGCTAGTAGCACATTGCAATTAGGAGACACTTGTGGCAAAACAGTGTGAATAGCAGAAAGTTAAAGCATTTAGGCTTGTTAGCTGCACACGGTTGGTGATCCTCTCCAACAGTGAGAATCGGCTACAGGTAATTAGTAGGAATGCTGTTTCTAATAAATTATTCATGACCTCTGACACTAATCAAGATTAGTAGCACCGAGCATAACAGGCAAAATGCAATCAGTCTGGCGTCAAACAATAAAGAGCAATTAACCAAGCAACGGAGCTGATAAGTAACGGCAGCCATTAATATTTCACCTTCTTCAGTCGTGGGTTTAGATTGATTAAAACTACTGTGATGCTCATTCTGTCCCATTTCATTTCTTTACTCAAGCTGCAAAGTGAAAAATTCACGCACATGCTGTTTCAGAGTAGTGCACCACAGGGAATGTCATCAATAATGAATCCTCAATCTCGTCGCACTCCAAGATTCATACTTACTTCCTGCCCTGTGCCAAGCTTTCCTTTGAGTCTTCAGTGTGGAGGAATGCTATTTTTCTTCCATCTTGCATGTTTTATTGTGCTTTGGTGGACATGAATTTGCTTGGTGTGATTAAATATGTGCCATGACCTGTGGTTGTGTTTCTTTTCACAGCTAATAAAAACAGACGGAAAGAGAGAGCAGAGGCACTGCATCTTTTGACCTGAACCCTGAACCACATCAAAGAACTCATGGTAGGTGCTTTTGCTTATTAACATAAACAGAGCATCTGTGTGTTCTTAAAGCGATAGTTCAACTGAAATC
>NW_015509664.1:0-1161 GCF_001515645.1 Sinocyclocheilus grahami
GATCATGTGACACTGAAGACTGCAGTAATGATGCTGAAAATTCAATTTTAAATCATAATAATATTTCAGGTTTTTTTTGTCTTTACTGTATTTTTTATCAGATAAATGCAGCCTTGATGAGAAGAAGAGACTTTTTTCAAAAACATTTAAAAATCTTACAGACCCCAAACAGATTTTTGGCTTTTTAATCCAATTTAGTATATAATTGACTCCCCTTTGAAGTCTGATCCAGTAATGACTCAAGAAAGAGATGTTAAAAACTGCTGATATTACTGTGTTTGTTCATCACACTGGGAATTGAAGGTCAAGTTGAGTGCAGTGCATCCCATATCTCACTCGCTCTGCTCTTGTTGCACAAAGCAAATTTAGTCAGCCATGCATTTGGAAAATTCACACTGTACATCCTTGAGAAATTGTCCAAGTAGTTTGTTATTCAGAACATAATCAGATGATGATAACCTCCTGAAATGTTCTTTGCATCTTGACGAATTTATCCTGTAATTCCGCTGGCCTCTTTGTCATCGTTAGATACGATCTCCACAGGCGTTTATCTCCAAATCTGAAGGGTAGATGTCAGCAAAACAAACTAATTCTCAGGTAATTATGATTCCACAGATAAAGCCATTCTTCTACTGATAACTTCCTCCTCTCAGCAGTGAATCTTGATTTCAGGAGATCGTTTGTGGTAATATGGTTTAATTAAGCAATAAGGTATGTGTGAATGCTCTACACTGTGAATATAGCCACAGCAATATGTCATATTTTTGACAGAATATAGTCACAGCATTCGTACAGTAACTAGATTTACAATACAACACCACCTTAAGTTGAAAAAATATAAAAAAATGCAAATTTTCATAATGTTTGTAATATTTGTATACACTGAATGCAATGTCGCTTTGGATAAAAGTGTCAGTCAAATGCATAACAAATGTAAAAATTTGACTTGTATCTCATAATTATGACTTTTTAATGTCATATTTATAACTTTCTAATTTTCTGACTTTTTATTTCATAATTGTGACACAGTGTGTCATAATTATGACATTTTATCTCATAATTATGATTGTCATTATTTTTTACAGAATATTGTCACAGTTGTCAGGCAGTAACTATATTTACAATTCAACACCACCTCACATTTTAAAAATATTAAAAAAA
>NW_015509664.1:2427-7847 GCF_001515645.1 Sinocyclocheilus grahami
TCATAATTCTGACTTTTCATTTCAACTTTAATCTCATAATTCTGACTTAGTATGTCATAACTATGACTTTCTATCTCTATATAATTATGAATTAGTACGTCATAATGTCCTGATTTTTTTCCATCTCATAATTATGACTTTTTTTGTCATTTATCTCATAACAGTTGTTTTCATAACTTAGGATTTAAAAAAGCATGATTTGTTTATTACGTTACAGAAATTGACACATAACTATGTAATGTCATAGCTTTGACTTATCTCATAATTCAAATTTTTGTCAATCATAAATTTGATTTATCCAATAGTCGACTTGATGTCATATTTGACTTTTTATGTCATATTTATGACTTTTTAATCTAAATTTCAACTTTATCTCATAATTATGACCTATTATCTCATAGTTATGACTGTTTATGTCACATGACTTTGCAATTTCCACGTTTTATCTCATAATTATGACTTCAGGTCACGACTTATCTCAGTTTGACTTATTATATCATAATTATGATTTCTGTCTCATAGTTAAACTTTCGTATGTCATAATGTTGACTTTATATCTCTTAATTATGACTCTCTACTATGTCATAACTATGGTTTACAAGAGAATGATATTTTTCTTAAGTGGCAGAAAATGGGCTTTTAAAAGCTGTAGCTGTGAAATGTGTGTTACTTTTGCAGTTTCTGGTTAACTGGACGCTTGGTTGTATTCGTTGAGCTTTAAGAACCTTTTGAACCAGCGCACAGCTCAACAGAAACACACTTGTGCCTCTTCGCCCTGATGTGTTCTGGTATTGTCTGATATCTGGAGGCAACAGTTCATGGTTTGGATGTTGACAGGTCCGTGTGAAGGGAAGCGTGTGCTGAATGCAGGTGCCGTGTGATTTGTTTGTGATTTTGTTTTCGTTCCATGTCTGTCAGATTAATTGGTGTAATATGCCGAGCCTCTCATTTTGTTTTCATTCATGTTCTAGACTGGTGTTTTTCAGGCGGTTTATATTCCATTCGATTCTTTGCTAATCCAGTTGGGACGTGACCTTCAAAGTGCTCCAACAGAGTTTCGGAGTTGCAGTCTGAAATGACTTCCAGGTCTCTTTAAAAGGCAATATACAGGTAATTATTATTTAAATCATGTTGTGTTGTTTTTTTTCCCCTGTTATAAATCTCTGCTTTTTGAATCTACTCTAAATCTCATCTCTTTTGTGCTCTGGGCGGCCCGGGTAAATAATATCTCCAGATCTCTCCTTGAATGGTAAAGGACTGTCATAAATTAGTACAACGAAGCCTTCCAGGTTTTATGTTCTTCGGCTGTGTGTTGTGAATTGTGGACCATGAATTTATTTGGTCTTTAAAAGCAGCACGCAGTTAGACCACAAATTTAGCGCTCTGTGCGTTCGGCGGCTTTCCAGACTCGAGTGTCGCGTCCACCGAATGACCTCCATTCAGACGCCGTCTAATTTACAGTGCAGCCTATGAAATGCCCCTCGCTCCCAAAGGATGAATTACTTTCTGTATTGAAAGAAAGAAGTACCTTGATCTTTGACCCTTTTCCTCACACAACTGTAAGTTTTCCACACACAAAAAAACACAAACAGCAGCTGCCCTGGGGACCATAAAAGCACCAAAACACATGCATTTTGACAACAACAACAGTGTGGAATAACACAAAGCTTCTTCCGTTAGGATCCATAAGCAACCAGAGCACGATTGATCCAGTCATGGACGCTAAAGCCCACGGCAAAGCATCGATTAACATGTAATTTATTCCTGAGTAAAGGGTAATGTAAGCAAAGTATTTTTTGGGCTGAATGTGATTGTGATGTATGACAGCAGGGAAGTGATGGCGACAGGTATAAATGACTGAAGGTGACGGAAGGCTTGAAATTAAAAGCTAAGCTAAGTCATGAAACATTGAGAAAGTCGAGAACAAGGTGTGTGTGTGTGTGTGTGTGTGTCGTCTGTTTCAGGTTGGGCTGCCCTTAAAACAGCTTCATTTTTTTCAGTTTCTTTGAGAAATGTTGCTTTTCAAATCAAAATCCCATGATCTTCCATAACGTGACATATTTCTGAGTCAAACAGGCTATTCGTCACACAGGACTTGATTTTATCTGAATAATTGATTGGTGAAACTTGTCTCTGTGCAACAGGCAGATGAAAAATGAGAGGGGCTGATGACGTCAATCATTTCAGAGGCAGAATAAGTTATTACATTCAACATTTAGTGATGAATCATTCACATTAAGACCAGAAACATGAATCAAGAAAGTAAATAGAGTGAGTTTTGATCTGATTAATTTAAGCATTAATAATTAAGTTATTAATTGCTTTACTAACAGTACATAATAAAAAGAATGCAATAAATGTTAATAAAACAAGTAATTACATACTGTACATTTATTTTTATGTTACTTTTTAATTAGTGTTTTCAGTTGAATTTTTCAGCATATTTCAAATCAAGTAAATAGTCATTTTAAAGTGTTTCATTTATTCTGTAAACTTAAGGACAAATAGTTGATAGTTACATTAATAAAAATGAACTTATTTGCTAAAAGTGCTTAAATAACTAATAAAAGAGTTAATAAAATCATTGTTACAGAATTTGTTACTTTTGCATTAAAAGTTTTCATTTGCATTTGTGAGTAAATTTCAAATAAAGGAAATACTTATATATATATATGATTCATTTATTTAAATTTAAGCACTAATAATTGGTAAAGTTACATTAATAAAAAAAATGTATTTACTAAAAGTACATAATACAAAATAACTATTAAAATAGTAGTTAAAATAATTGTTGTATAATTTTTGTTAGATTTGCATTATAGTGTTTTTCAGTTGTATTTGTCAGTAAATTTCAAATAAAGTTAATAGTAATTTTTTTAAAGTAATTTTGATTTATTGATCTAAAATTAATCACTAATAGTTGATAGCTTCATTAACAAAAAAAAATGTATTTATTTACTTAGATATATAATAAAAATTATATTTTGATGTGACTTTTGTATTTAAAAGTGTACGTTTGTAGACTATATCCTTGTTGTTTTCTTGATCTACACTGATTTCTGGTGTAGAAACTATTTTTACTCCGAAATTGCTATTTTACAATTAATCACAAAGAAATGACAAGTAACCCACTAAATTAAATATGAAATTTTGAAGTAGAAAGACTGAAATGGTATTTTCCTGCTAAGCGTATTCCAATAATCTGTTTTAATTATAACTTTGAAAAATCATGTGTTACAGTGTAGTTGGTAAGACACTGGAGATGTTTAGTTGAATCTGTCAGCAAATTTTAAATAAATAGTTAAGCTTTGAATGCAGTTAAATGTGTTAATATTATATTTGAAAAAGTTACTCAGGCATCAAAATGCAAATTCAAAAAATTCAGCACGTTATTTTGCTCATGCCTTCCAAAAAATAATCTAATTAACACTCATTACCTTCAACATTTCTCATTCAGTTCACACGATCATGAGTTCAGATCGTCCTTGAGCCTTCGAACACACACACACACACACACTCACTCGTTTGTGGATTTTGCTTATTTCTTTGCTAATATATAAATAATTGTTCTTGCACATATATGCCTGGAATATGCATGAATACATGAGTGATTAATAATCGAGTGGCGCCGCATCAATGTTGCAGATTGATGTCGCATCCACTTGTTCCTGTAAATCTAAACACACTGGGGCATTATCTGATAATCCTGTATTAATGTTTGCATAAATTATTCTGCTATTTACATGCGACGGCGGGATCTTGTGCTCACAAGAGTGTGTGAAATGCAAATTACTTTGATTACGTTAAAGCATACAAAACTGAGATCACAGCATAACTTGGGAATATAAATATGTGTCTTTAGTGACGTGTGCTCTCAAAGGCCATTGAAAGTGTTGTGTGTGTGTGTGTGTGTGTGTGTGTGTATACCTATACTTAACCATAATTTGAGGACAAATTTGTACCCAAAAGTGAGCTAAACCTGACAAAATCTCCAAAAACCTCGCTTTGGGGACGTCCTCATTTGTAAAACTGGTTTAAAAATAAAGTAAACAAAGTTTTTTTTAAATTGTAAAAAAAGTTTTCTGTAAGGGGTAGGTTTAGGTGTAGGGCGATAGAATGTATGGTCTGTACAGAATAAAAACCATTACGCCTATGGAATGTCCCCATTTAGATAGCAAAGTAAACGTGTGTGTGTGTGTGTGTATGTGTTGGTATGAAGGTGGTTTGGCTGATTTATAGTGCAGCAGCATCAGTAACAGTCTAATTTTGGTGTTGAAAGGAGTGCTTGGCTTTTTCTGGAGGAAGTTCAGCTCTGTAGTGAAGCTTGTCTTCTGAGGCCGCATTGATCTACATTCATGTCACGTTACTCTTTTAAGAGTCCCTTTCAGCATGCCTGTTGTTGTCAGATAGGGCGTTACCATGGGAAATAGCCGAAATAGCCATTAGAAAAAAGAAGCACAACTGTGATACAAGTCACTGAGCTCAACAGGGAGCCGGAGGAACAAACTCACTCCTGTGAACTCCATTCTCTCTTTGACTCTGAATGTACATGTTCATTCACACACATGAGATGGACAAACGCTGCTTATGTCAGAAAGTACAGGAGAAAATTATGGTGGACAAGTGTATGTTTACTGTCTTGAAATAAGAGGTTATTTAAAGTTTAGCAAAATAATTTCTCTTAATTGTTGTGTAGGCTTTGGCAAGAGACTACAGGTGAATAGGGAAAACAAATCAATCACCATACTCAGCTGATTACATTAAAAATTGCAAACAATTTTTGTATTACAATTTTTCTTAAATGTTATTTTTAAAATATGCAAATTATGCATTATTTAATATGCACAAATTTGAATAAATATGAACAGTGGATAAAGCCAGGTTTGATTTTGTTGATATATTAAAGGTTTTTTTTGTTATCACGCCATAAATCAGAAATGAAATTACTGTCAACAGACAGATACAAATACAATACATACACTGCAAAAAATGAATTGAAAAAGACCGTATAATTTACAGTGAATAAGCGAAAATTGACATTCCCAGAATTCCCTGCGTTACATTTCAAATGTAATGTTTTTTTGTTGAAATAACTGTTTCTTCTTAGTTTTTTCTTATCAGTTTTGTATATTAGGGTTTTGTGTTACACCTAATGTTGTTAAATGAATGTTTATTGCATTATTTCAGTTTCATGTGTGTTACCGTGATGGTGTTTAGTGTTTGTGTGAATGACGCTGTGCACCTTCTATATATGTTATTATTTAAAAGCTGATGGGCTTTGGTTCATCATGTGACTTTCTCATCTCCTCCTGCATTTGGTGGTTATCAGTGCATTGGTACAAAACAGATTTCAGTACTTCAATAGGTTGGTGTATTAACATTAGGGATGGGTACCGAAACCCGGTATTTAATCGGTCCCA
>NW_015509664.1:9124-9832 GCF_001515645.1 Sinocyclocheilus grahami
ATTTTTTTGTTGTTGTAAATAAAGAAAATACAATTTCATTGATTTTACAGTGGTTTAATTCAGTATTACTTGCCATTGCTTTGTAATTATTTGTGAAGTTCACTAGCAGTTTCTTAGTGAACATAGTTTCAAAGTAAATCCTACACCACGTTTTTTTTTCATTGCATTATTTCCAACGTCATATGATGCTTTGTGTGAAGTAACAACTTAAATTTTAAGTTGCTATGTGCTGAAAATCTTCCCCACCGTGGCTTAAATCTGAATATTCAGACTTGAAACATCAAGATGCATTGTGTAAGTAAGATTTGAGAAGTGAATAACAACTTAGATTTGGGTCTGTTCCATTCAAAAAACTTATGACTCATATGAACTATTTTTATGGGTTTCTTCGACTTGACAATTGTTGTACTGTACATTTATAGGGTGCAAAAACTTTTGCTTCTTATTAGAGCGACTAAAAATGCAACCATAATCTGGAGATTATCAGATACATTCATGCCGCAGTGACTGCTGCTTGAGTTCATTTAATAGCAACAAAATATTTTACTGTAAATTGAAGATGTCAAATAAGACTTATGGCTTATGAACCCATCATATAGTGTGTTTTCAATTAAGGGTGCTGTTAAAAGTGTGTGTAATCGGATAGACTCAGAATTCAAAAGATGTGCGAAATACACACACACACACACACACACACACACACACACA
>NW_015509664.1:11471-12363 GCF_001515645.1 Sinocyclocheilus grahami
AATTTTTTGCATTACAATAATGAGAATTTGTAGGTAAATGTGTGTAATTGTCATTAAAACAATGCAGATTCTTAATTTTATATTTACATTGCATAATATATGCTTAATATATACTTCTTATTTATTATATTTAAATTTAGATCTTAATTTGCTTTGATTTGAAACACATTTCACTGCAACTTAGAACAAAAACATTATTATTATTAGAAGTAGTAGTAGTAGTAGTATTTCTTTTAATATGAATGCAATATATTATTAATTTAATATTTATTTATTTATTTTGAAATATGAGCTGGAACTGAATGTTCTTGACAGTTTTCATGATATTTGCCCATTTACTAAAAGTTTTCGAAGCGTTTGACAGAATATTTTATTAAGTCAGAATTGTGAGATATAAACTTGCAATTGTGAGGGGAAAAGTTACAATTACCTTTTATGTTTTTATTCCATGAACTAAAGTAAAAAGGTGTGAAATGTAAACTCAGAATTTGGAGGTAAAAAGTCATAATTGTGAAATATAAACTTTACTTTAAGTTGTAAGTTTGTATCTGGCAATTCGTACTTTTATCTTGCAATTTAAGAAAAAAAATCAGAATTGCGTGATATAAAAGCAGTATTGCGAAAAAAGTCACATTTGCTAAATATAAACTTAGAATATAAACTTTTTTACTTTTATTTGCGAGTTTATATCTGGCAATTTAGACTTTTATATGGCGATTTTAAGAAAAAAACGTCAGAATTGCGTGATATAAAAGCAATATTGCAAGTAAGTCTGAATTGTGAAATATAAACTGAAATATATAAATTGTGAGGAGAAAAAAGAAAGTCGCACAATTGCATTTACCCTTCGTATTTTTTATTCCATGGACGGCAGTGTTGGGTAAGTTACTTT
>NW_015509664.1:28903-29478 GCF_001515645.1 Sinocyclocheilus grahami
ATTGTAAATTAAATCTACAGACATAGACAAAATGCACTAAAATAAGCACTTACATGTGTATTTTGGATGTTTTTTTTCTGACTAGTCTGACTCAACTCATTATGAAAGACCAAAAAGCCCATATATTGAGCAGTGCATGAAAAAAACCCAATTTTTTTTGTCTGTAGTTTCTTACTATAAGCTGTTATATGGTTAAATGCAATATCGTTTAATTGATGTCTCATTCTAGGTTCTTCAGATCCGTGTTTTGGTTTCCGGGTTATTTAAAGCACCAGAACTTCGATAGTTTGCTATATAACTTGAGACTAAATAAGCTATTTTTGTGAGTTGAATTGTTAGATTTTAAATACCTTCTTTCTTGCGTTGAACACAAAAGGAGATGCTTAGCAGAATGTCCAAGATGCTCTTTTCTATATTATGAAAGTATATAGTGACCAGGAACTGTCAAGCTTCAAAAATGGCCAAAAAGCACCATGAAAAATTAGTAAATCCAATGCATATACACTGTAAAAAAATTGATAAAAAATAAGATTTTTTTGTTGTTGTAAATAAAGAAAATACAATTTCATTGATTT
>NW_015509664.1:31107-31645 GCF_001515645.1 Sinocyclocheilus grahami
TTGTTTTTAATATATATATATATATATGCATGTGTTATTATTATTATTATTATTATTAATAATAAATAAATAATAAAATATAATGGCATATTTATCTGTGATTTTACCAGAGTTGAGGGTCTTGTGGCTCATTACTTTTTTCTGTCATCCTATTTTATGCAATATTGTACGTAATGAATTTGTTGACTCACTTGTACATCCTAACAGTGTTTACATGTGTTATTAGGTCAGAGTATTTTGGAGTCAGTTTTGCACAGATCTGTGTTGTAATGAAGCTGTTTGGGTGCTGTGGTGCTCCTGTAACCCACAGCTGTTCCTCCATGATGGTTAACCTGACGGACGGTCCTCTTTAGAGGAGAAGAGCGCTGGCCTCTGACACGCATGTTCCCGCTGTCTGCCGCTCGACCTCCTCACTGTTGTTTAATAGCTTTATACCTGTGAGGACATCTGATATGTCTCTTTAATAGCGGTTCACTCAACTGGGATGCTCATGAACAGAGCCAGTGAAACAGGCTTTATGTTTCCCAGCTGCTCTTCA
>NW_015509664.1:32887-34063 GCF_001515645.1 Sinocyclocheilus grahami
TTAAATTATTCTTGAACTGAACAAAGTACTTAATGGGAGAAGGTTACATTAAAAAACATATTTGAAAATTAGATATTACATTTTGATGTTAAATCCACTGTTCTAAAGTCTATACTCAATGCAATTACATCGGAAGTAACTCTAATTAAATCCCTTACTTTGCTTTTTCAAGGGAAAAGTAATTAAATTACAGCAATATTAATGCATTACACCCAAAACTGTGTGGTGGAAAGAAAAAAAAAGTAGTAGTAGTAAATTCTGAATTCTGAGGGGAAAAAGTCAGAATTGTGAAATTTAAACTCAGAATAAAAAATATTTTTATTGAGAATTGTAAGTTTATATCTCAAAATTCTGACTTTTTCCCACTCATTTGTGAAGAACAAATTACGAATTGTGAGACAACAGTCAGAAATGTGAGATTTTCAATTTTTGGAGCTTGACAGAACCGTTTTTGTACAAAAAAAAAGAGCTGCATAATTCAAAATGTCTCCTTTTGTCTTCCCCGGGAAACTTTTTTGTGTGATTTCTTCTTTAAAAGTGACTCTGTCCCCTCTGTGTGCGAGTGTGTGTGTTTGTTTCTGTCTCACAGATGTGCTGCGGCTGATGAGATGCTTCAGCTCATTCTCAGCAGTTCTGATGTTGATTAGCTCCACAACTGTTCTCTGTTATTATAAATCATATGATCAGCGCTCAGCTGTTCATATTCAAACAGGTACAGTACGGTCACATGGGTTAACTGGGTACGGTGATTCACACCACTCATTTAACGCTTGCACACTCACATTATAGTGGGAATGAAAGTGAGTTGAATCAGTGTCACACTAATGCATTAGACAGTATCTCCTGTAGTCTCTGACTTTAGCATGAATATCTGGTTCACTTTGCAGCTAGATTTCTAGTTTAGAACCACCCACTTATACAGGACGAGAGCGTATAAAGCAAACAACCAGTGCTTAGAGGAGAAAACATCTGAAACTGCTGTTAGCTGCACATTCGCAGTAAATAGAGATCTCTGGTAAACATATGCATCACAGAATCATGTTGTATTTGAATCTGAATGTGAAGAGAGTCAAATTCAAGCGTTTACATGCTTAGTTTATTTTCCTATTGATTTCATTACGTTCAATCAGATCGAAATGTCATTGGGATCAAGCTCAGTCAGGCAGATTGAGGCGT
>NW_015509665.1:0-1720 GCF_001515645.1 Sinocyclocheilus grahami
ATATATATATATGTATGTATATATATATATACATACACACACACACACACTTTTTTCCTGTGTACTGGAAGCTTCACAAATTAATAATGTAAATGTAAATTTGCTTTCTACAAACCAAGTCACCAGGATAAGTTCCTGCTCTCCAGTGCCATTCCGTCCCTGCTAATTCTCACAATCAGCTGTGACATGATGCTCAATGGTTTTCCTTCATCTTGTGCAGCTTTGAGGCTGAACTCCTCCCGGCTATTTCTTGCTTTGCTCTCTACTGCCACTGTAACGCTCGAGAGGAGGGGAGTGAACAGGGTAATGAATGCGTACTGCACAGACAAGTGCGTTCAACTCCTCTAAAATTCCTCCAGCAGAGATGTGCGTTTATCCGGCGCCTAACCGGCGAGATTTCTCAAATGTTGCTCTCTACATTCTTTAGTTTCTTTCTTCGGAATTGTCATTTTGACCCACCCTCCATCTAAAACACGTGCAACTTTGTGAGAGCTTGGCAACCAGGTAAGTGCATGGACAGTTGTACAGCAGCATGCCGTTTCTAGCAAACAGTATTCCCTGGATCTTCGCCGAGTCAATCCATGGCCACTTCGTTTGTGGATGTATATTCAGCTGGTTTGATTGACGCCTAAGTGGAGGGAACACGCAGACGGGCGAGGGAGAATGGCTTCGAAAGAGCGACTGTACGAGCTGTGGATGTTATATTACACTAAGGTGAGTCACAAGCAGGCGATAGCGCGAGCCACTCGACACCTGTTAGCTTCGGAGTTTATGTTGTCGCAAACTTGCCACTGTCATATCATATCATATCGCATCCTGCATATAGGCATAAAGGCAAGAATACTCGCCATAATTCCTTGCCCCTTTGTGTAGAAACAGTTTCAGGAAGTGCGTCCGTGGTTATATTTTTTGGGAAGGTTGCGCGTGCACCTACACAGTGAAAACATTTGACTTTCGCTTCATATTTCATGTTGTTATGAAGCGACTGACAATTGTGATGACAAGGACTGATGATGTTTTCGCTAAGCATAACGCTATGGTTCATCACAACAGGTCGATTTGATGCTTACAGTTATTCTGTGTAGTTCTAGTGTTTACCTGTGAGTCAGGTAATGCCATGCCTCTTCCTGCTCATTTCTCTTTTTCTTTGGATTTTGCAGATAGTCTCGATTAGACAACGTGGTTTGCAAGTTCTTTTAGTTGAAATAAATCAACAGCAATGCAGAGAATACAATGTAGGCTATTATTTAATGTTTAATTTTAAATCTTTAATCACAATACCGGGGAACTTTAACTACATGCTTGAATTGTTTATAGTTTATTTAAAATATGCATTTTATGTATTATTGCTGAAATGCTTTATATTTGCTCATGAATTGGCTATGTGCGATTCGCGAACGAATTGTTCTTTTGAATCGGATCTTTTTAGTGATTCAGTTGAACCGGCTCCTACGAAAGAACGATAGTTCATCTTAGTTCACGAATCGATCCGAGCAGTTCTCGTTATCAATTTACTGACTCGTTGCATAGAGAATTGTATGTTGACAGGTTTATCAGCAGTTTTATGACTTTGTTTTTATGAGCTTAATCGTGGTTGTAACAAAGTAAGCTGTGGGGCCTGTGAAATTACAATGCAAACCGTTTATAATAAAGATGAATAAAAAAAGAAAGAAAAGAATGAATAAAAGAAAGAAAGAGAAAATATCCAAGCGAATTTTCC
>NW_015509665.1:8575-12359 GCF_001515645.1 Sinocyclocheilus grahami
TTCTAGATTCATTACATGTAAAGTAAAACATTTCAAAAGTGTTTTGTTTTTGTTTGTTTAAATTTTGATGATTAGAGCTTACAGCCCATGAAAGTCAAAAATCCAGTATATAAAAATAAATAATATCCAAATAATAATAATAATAATTGATATATGCATGCCAAACTTTTGGCCAATTTAAAATAGTATTAATATTACATAAACAAAATAAGAAATACTCCTATTTTAATATATCATTGTAATGTAACAAAATCACATATTTAAGAAAAAGAATACAATTAATAATAATAATAATAGCAATTTAATTTTACATTACCTCTGTAAAATTACAATACTAATATTTATGGCTGTCTAAATTTCTTCATTTACAAACTTTAAATCATTAGTTTGATTGGGCAGCTCTAGCATTTGGAAGGTAATATGATTTTGGTTTTGGAAGTGATGCTACTGAACTCTAACCTATTCTCTTACCTAACTGAAACCAGGATTCCTCTGTGGTTAACGAGATGTAACAATTGTTGTTCTTTTTTCTGCCATTGATGTGGATAGGATTGTAGTTATGTATATTACATTTGTATTTAACTTAAAAGATTTTAATATGGGCAATGCAGCATTTAGCTGAACATTGGTTTCTTACATTTGTTTGTCATCTTCAGTTTTTCACAAAAATTATTACATAAATATTAATATTAAGTACTTGGCAGACCTGTTAAAAACCGGGTAGCAAGAGGTGCTTTAACGTTTTCAATGCTGCAGGGAAATCCACGCAGATTTTTTGAGAAAAACTGGGGGAAAAAAATCCCCAGGTGGAGGGACAAGTCCAGGCTGCTGCTGTCAAGGAGCTCCAGTACTTTCCGAGATTTACCCGTAGGACTGTTTAACTATATTTAGCCCTCTTTGACTCATTTAGCAGCTTCAATCATCTGGAAGAAGGCTAATCTGGAACAGTAATTCAGCCATACTACTACTTTGTTCAATGGTATGTCATGAAGCTTCTATTATAATTTTGATCCCCCAGACAGTCTGTGGCCTAATTAAGAGGAAGTTATAATTTCCTTCTACTACACTGATGCTTCAAGGACATTATTCTGTTTGCTTGTGTAGTGGGTGAGGCTAGTAGCCGTTGGTGGAGATGCAGGATGTTTGTATGGCAGCTGGGTGGGCCTTTTTTATTTGCCTAGGTGTGTATAAAGTTCATTTGTCTTAAATAAGCGGGAAAATCTTAAAGCATTTTGAATGTGTGTTGCCTCCTGAAGAATATTTGAGGATTTTCACATGTATCCTGAGGCCTGTGTTTACTGACATTGAGAATAATTAATAGAAACCCAGAGAAAAACTCTCTTTGTGTCCGCTGAGCAGCTGCGAGCTCTCTGAGCTGCCAGGAATCTCAAACAGAATGGCTCATCTGTGATTTGCCTTCTTCACAGAACACCACTGGAGTCAAATACTGTAGCATTCAAGAACTGACCTGAATTTAACTAACTCTACTTTATCATCCCAAGACAGTTATCATATTAACAGAAAAGGGGAATGAATAGCAATTAGTTTCCATGAGTAGGGTACAAATTGGTGTCTCATTAGAGAAATGAATTTGATAAAATATTGTCTAGCATGAAATTAATCTATCATGAAAAGTAGTTCATTTTAAACACATCAAATGTCTCAGTCCTCCCTTAAAATGGGGATTTTGGCCCGTTCCACATCAGAGGTTTGGACTTTCTTGACTATATCAAACAAGGAAATCGCACAACAACGTCATAATTTCAACATCAAATTACATAAATGTACTTAATATTGTGCCACCCATTACGTATTATGGACAGAAAGACATACATAACCATCCATTTTAACCATTTCATTCTATGACCAAAAGTATTGTATTGTAAAAAGATATTTGAATATAAGTTAAATATAGGCTAAGTCCAATAACTTAACCATTCAAAAATGCAATGTTTTTTTATTTATTGTTAATTACCAAAAATAATAATTATATACCTATTATTTTCTGATATGTATATATTTCCCGTATTTTAATGTCCATATATTGACTGATTTATTCAAGTTGCAAGCCCTGTTTTGTACCTTATTCATGGTAAGAATCAGAAAGTAACTGTTGCACATGTATGTTTGTCACATCTGGATGTGAATACAAAAAATAACGACGGTTTCAGTTCTTAGATCTGCCTAAAACTTTTTCATTTCCCATTATCAATTAAAGAAATTTAGCATGTTGACTGTTGCTGTTATTTTTGACTGTTTGTTTGAGGAAGTGCAATTTATAATTCTGTTGAAATGTAGCAACCCTGACAGATCATCTAGTGGTGAAACGGTGGTTACAAGACTGCCAAACCTCTGTGTACTACGTACAAAGTACGATTATATAGTTATCACATATTTCATATGTAAATAATGTTTCTTTAGAAAAGCATCCAAAATAGAACATGATTTGCGATTGCTTTCTCGTAAATCTGGTAGTCTCAATAAATAAAATCTGTGTCAAGTTCAAAATCTAATTTACTGGATTCAGCTGTGCCAGAGCTTAAAATGGAAAACTCATTAAGGGTGATGATATAAACAGTAGGCAACACTGGGCCCACAGAGACACACTGTTGGCATTTCCCCCTGTAAAGCTCAGCACTTAGTTAGGATCAAGTGATCAATCGGCAAAGTGATTCAATACCAGCTCAACTTCAGTTCCGTGTCATTGCTTTAAGAGTTTAAATTTAGGGTTCATTCCCCATACAGTTGTAAAAGTGCTTTTTCATGATTCTGGTCAAGTCGGGGCATGTCACTTCCATCTGACTGCTGATTCATACCGGTGACTGAATCAGTGATCGTTGCTCAGACTTCAGGTTTCCCTCCAGCTATTATTTGAAAGCCACACCAAATATTTTTGTGGGATAAAAGCATGCTTTTACAACCATGGTCTATATACCAAAATGAGAGGGTTGCACAACTGGGCTTTCAACTCTGTCAAGGTCTTTAGAAAGAATTCAGTTAAATTCCAGCATCATCACATTTTTGTCAGTCAGCCTTAGGTAGCATGATGGTTTACAAAGCAGTTTGTTGAAAGTGAATGAGAACTGGGTTTGTCCAGCTTCAAAATGATTTAATGGGCTGTACGTCAAATCTTTGTAAGTCATTTGACTCTTGTGAGAAACAGGTTGAAATTTGAAGGGATGGTTCACCCAGAATATCAAAAACCAAACCAAACCAGTAAGATGGTAGTTCATCTTCAAGACACAAATGAAGAATTGAGTCCATCCATTGAAAGTCTATTCTATTAAAACTTTGAGGCTTCAGAAAGTTCATAAAGGATCCTAAAAGAAGTCCATATAAATAGAGCGGTTCTAGAGACGTGCTTGTTTTATATGATATACCGATTTTAGGCTTTTATTCGCATATAAACATTGATAAACCATACTTGCTTGACATCTCATTGCTTCAAGCAAGTACTTTGAACTATCATTTAACGTAATTGATGTGCTCTATGTATGTGCGTTGATCAGTGTTTATATGTGAGTAAAAGCCTAAATTCAATATGTTCATCAAAGAAAGAGATCATGTTTCTTCAGAAGACTTAGCATAAACCACTCTATACATATGGGATTTGTTTTAAGGGTTTATAATAACATGAGTGTGAGTACATGATGACAGAATTTTTATTTTGTCATGAACAAATAATTTTTTTTAAGTCCAATTTCTTTCAATGATTCAATTGATCCAGTTAAAGGGGTCGTATGATGTTGCTAAAAAGAACACTATTTTGTGTATTTGGTGTAAT
>NW_015509665.1:13501-14433 GCF_001515645.1 Sinocyclocheilus grahami
AACTTTTATAAAGAATATCTCTTTGGGTTTGAGACTTTAGACTTTAGTACATTATTCTAATTTTCTCTTTTTGTGTTCCTTGAATGTAAGAAAGTCATGGTTTAAAATGACATGGAAGTGAATAAATAAAGACAGAATTTTTATTCAAAATGTTGTGAAATGTTGCATCAGGTGCACCGTGGCTTACCGGTTTTAGTTTGTAGCGAGATGAAACACACTCTACCAATTAAGCTGTGGTAGCGACAAAGGAGGAAGAGAACATGGTGACGATGAGCCCAGCTCAGAGAAGACAGGAAATATGGCTCAGTTAAAGTGACTTGCCATTTCCTGGTTGCTCGACAGAAGTACAGACAGCAAGAGATCAGAAAAGAGCAGAGAAGTAAACAAGCAGAGGCATCATGATGGATTCTGAATGATTCTGAGGCTTACAGGCAGACACATTCTGGACTTTATAGAAGCAACTTGGTGGGGGCTCCTCAGAGACCGGGGTAACAAGAGCCCCTCCACCACACATCACCTGCCATGAGACATGGACTGGCCCCTAAATGAACAACAATTGGTAAAGTTTGTTTCTTTCCACCTTGAGCAGGTTTAGTGTTATGTTACAGTTGCTTCCTGCTGCAGTGCACATTTGTTTTGGTATGCCAGAATCCCTCAGTATTTTGCAATCAGAGTGTGTACATATCAGAGAGTGTGTGCTGACAGCCCAACTTCCCCTATATGAGTAGGCGGATCAAGCCACATTATTTAAGATACAGTTTAATGCAGTTTAATGCAAGACATTATGGATTGTGCAAGTGCTTCTTGTTTTTGTCTCCTAGACAAACCATTGTCACTGCTTTTATTGCATTACGAATTCACAGTTACACTGCAAAAGTTTGCATACCCTGTAGTTTCCTGTTGTGTTAACACAAGTGTGTGCATGCTCTGAT
>NW_015509666.1:0-505 GCF_001515645.1 Sinocyclocheilus grahami
ATATATATATATATATATATATATATATATATACATGTATATAATATCACTTTTACAGATGTTACAGACATTGCAGGGTTGGTGAATCGCTTACCATCTCTGAGTGACTCTACACTTGGTGTGTTATACAAATGTTTCAGTAAGACAAGAATAACTCACTCTGGGGTTAGAGCATTTACTGTAATTTCTCAATGTTTTTGTAAATCATCAAGTGGTTTGGTGTTTGAGACAAAGAACATGTACCCCTGATGACTACAAAAATGCTGAGTACTATTCTGAGAAGAATGGTGTGGGTTGCATGACAGAGGTCTTCAACCTTTTTCAGATCCCTTGGTGGAGAGAGAGAGATAGCAGGGACCTCCTGCTACATATTGTATAAAATGGCCTATAACAGCATGCATATAGTGTCATATAAATGTATTTACATACTCTATTATGCTTATGGTACATTGCAAAGCTATTAAAATAATCATTGTCAAATGTTCAGTCATATACTTGTAAATTG
>NW_015509666.1:1926-2521 GCF_001515645.1 Sinocyclocheilus grahami
GTTTGAATGCTGAATGGATGATGACTGACAGCCACAGCGAGTTTACGCAAACTTGAATTTAACGACTTTAACATTCATCTGAACCTCACATTTAACAATGGAAAGCCTTCAGAATATTTGGAATATAGTGCACGAAAACTTTATGGTGCTTTATAATGTGTTTGTGCCTTTCTTGGGGCTTAACAATAACCCAGAATAGTATAGCCACAATATCGGATTTAGATCGGTCTCGTCTGACCGATACCCGATCCGACAGAAAATGGCAGTATCGGAGCCGATCCCGATACTGAGTATCGGAGCATACCTAATCCTGACATTTTGGTGGCCAGTCAATAATGAAAGGAGGGGATAGAATGTCTTATTTCTCTAGCTCTGATGCCAATTTACAGCCAAGTAATATAATGTGATCAGGGCCTGACAGTACAGAGGTCTGCCTGTGCAAGGGCAGCCACTTTCCTAGTTCGCTACTGGTTGCACTTTATTTGGGATATATTTACGGGCTTTGCTTTGCAGACTGGCAATTGGTTAGGATTAATTTTCTGTCTTGCTTATCCACCCCTCTGGGGCCTTTCACACTCTAACAAACCCCTCCTCC
>NW_015509666.1:3928-5824 GCF_001515645.1 Sinocyclocheilus grahami
ACACATTTTCTCTATTTGATTTGTGACCTAGTAATAGTGCAGAATATTTTGCCTCATAGTGTCATTAAACGTTTTATTATCCTAACATTTTCTGTGTATTTCCAGGTTTTATGTAGACAATTTAAACATCTGTACCCTACTTATACTTTCTCATGTGACTAATGATGTTTTTCTCCTTTTTTGTTTCAGAATCGGAGCAGAAGAAAGAGTGGAAAAGTATGACTTTGTGATGAATCTCAGAAGTCAAATCCAGTGAGGTGTTCTCCTGTCCCCCTCAACCCCTTTAGAGACCACACCATCCAGTGGACACCATTTCAAGGATTCTCTCTGGATTTTGATACCCACAGGAGGGGTGTGAACAAGAAGGCCCAGAGGAAGTGGACTGTGTGGGCAGGATGTGGGATGGACTGAGACTACAGGTGTTCTTCTTGTGTTTGGGGGCCGCACTATGGAGCGCTGCAGCAGCAGCGACATACAGGGGCTCAGGTCCACGGGAGCGTGGCCACCGCCACCATCTCTCTTTACACAGACACAGAGAGAGAGGCAAAGAGGGCCAGGTGCTTCACCGCTCCAAACGAGGCTGGGTCTGGAACCAGTTCTTTGTCATTGAGGAGTACACAGGCCCAGATCCCGTCTTAGTAGGTCGGGTAAGTAGAAACAAGAAGCTTCTGTGTCCATCTCATGTTGTCCTGCTCCTCGTTCTCCATCTCCCTTCCTCTCTTTTTTTTCTCTTAAGGTTATGCTGTGAATGAAAGTCATTGGGGCTTTCATTACAGACAGAGTCCTTGCAATATCCTCCATTTGTTCCACAAAAGCAATCAGTGGCCCACTTGATTAAAGGTTATAAATTGGATTTCCTTTTTAATAACAGTGCAGTCCCCAATGGTTCTTGCATAGGGGCAATGGACGATTTATGGGCCTGCCGGATAGTTACATGGCGAACCGGCAGCACATTGGCCTTTAAATTCCCACCTGAACCCAAGTAGAGGTTTAGACTTATTGAGTGGGGATATTCTGTGTCAGAAGTTTAATTTCATTTTAGCCTGCATAATCAACATCCCTTGATTCACATCAGCTCTATACAGTTTATATGTGTGCAACATATAAACAGTCATACATTACAAAAATGAGGTTTGTTCTCATTTTAATATGAAATGATGAAGTTCGCTTGAGAATAACGTAGACTTGCATTTAGTAGAGGGATGTTTCCCTGTTGAATTCACTATCACTGCAGTCAGCCAACAGGGTGGATATTACTGTAAGATATGAGTGTGTTAATGTGATACTCTATAGAGGAGATGCTATCGCTGAAGACCAGCCAAAAAGCTTTCTACTTCAAGGCAGCGTTCCTGTTTGACCTGCTCATTGTTGATGAACACCTCTCACTCACATGCTCTTTCTCTTCTTCCAGCTTCATTCGGATGTGGATTCGGGAGTTGGAAACATTAAATACATCCTTTCAGGGGAGGGAGCAGGTACTATTTTTGTCATCGATGACAAAACGGGCAACATTCATGCCACAAAGACACTGGACAGAGAAGAACAGGCCCAGTACACCCTGACCGCCCAGGCTGTGGATCGAGACACCAACAAACCCCTTGAGCCTCCCTCAGAGTTCATTGTCAAGGTGCAGGACATCAACGACAATCCACCGGAGTTCCTTCACGGCCCTTACTATGCACGAGTGGCTGAGATGTCCAACGTTGGTAAGTGCGAGCCTCTGGAAAAGCATATTTGTCAGCTTCTTCTCTTTCTCTGTGAGCCCACACCTGACAGCTTGTTCCTCATGCATTATTCAAAAGAGCTGAAATCTGACTCTCAGAAAGTGAGTCAGTACTCTTGTTGCAACTGTTTTTTTTGTGACTGCTGGCTTGTCTGGGTGTGTGTGTGTGTGTG
>NW_015509666.1:7107-7736 GCF_001515645.1 Sinocyclocheilus grahami
TTTTTTTTAATAAGGAGTCATTTATTTGAAATACTAAATCAGTTATTCTATGCAAATGCATGCATTTTGACAGATTAGTTTAATGAATAATGACAGTCAAATCAAATAACATAATACAGTTATGCAACTGAATTTAACTTTTAATTGAACATATTGTTGTAATAGCAATAATTTATACATTTAGACTAAATTAGTTAGCCTATAGGTTGTAATGAGCAATGAAAATGTTTAAATAGTGCATCTAATTCACTGCAATATTAACTACTGGAGGTTTTCTAACTTCAAGGGCTTTCACTTCAAAATAACAATATTTACTACCACAAAAATCTATTCTAACTATTCAGATGGAATAAATCTGTTGATGAAATGTCAAGTCAATTAATAAGAGCTTAAGCATTCAATAAATCAATGAATGGATGGTCATAAATGAATGGTCTGGGGTGTATCTTACTTTTTATATGTTTTATGTGTCTATAGGAATCATTCGAACAGCTCTTCCCAACATGGACAGGGAGGCCAGGCAGGAATACGATGTCCTCATCCAGGCCAAGGACATGGGTGGACACATGGGTGGTCTGTCAGGAACCACTCAGGTTAAAATCACCCTGACTGATGTCAATGACAACCCT
>NW_015509666.1:8851-9239 GCF_001515645.1 Sinocyclocheilus grahami
GGCCTTTCTTCGCGAGGACTTCCTCCCCATGTGGGAGTTATTTTTGTAAAGGCAGCTGAAGCCTTTGGCTCTCAGCAGACAGGGAGTGGAGCCATATGGTCCTTCTGCGAGCTCCAGCCTCAGGCAGGTGTCTGTTATAGTCTTCATACACCCACCCACATACACGTACAGGCTCACTCGAGCACACAAATTTAAATTTCACACATGCACTCCTGTTCTCACCAGCTAAGAGCTCACAGGTGCCAGGCAGCTAGATGAAGGTAGCACCGGTATCATGCAGCGAACCGGCTCTCCATTCCCGAGTGGGCAGTGTGATCATGATTTTTCTTGCCTGTGACTCAGAGATATTATGAACCATATTACCCCCCCCCCCCTTTTTCTGAGAGCT
>NW_015509666.1:11495-11984 GCF_001515645.1 Sinocyclocheilus grahami
TTCAACTGCGGGCAGGCGACGCAGGCTGAATATTAAGAGGAGATGCAGCATTATTGTGAATATTATCTGCTCCTGATTAGGTTCGAGTCGGGAGTTATTAGGTGCCAAATAAAGAATTGTAGTAGGATAAAGAGAGAGAGAGGGGGACTGCTGTTGTCAGGATAAACAGAATAGTTTCCAACCTGTTGGAGGAAATAACTGGGTCATACTTGTTTCCAGCGTTGGCAGCTCCAATAAAGAGATCCAAAGAAAAGAAAAGACAAGAAAATGGGGGAGAAGAGAATGAGGAAGCAAGAAAAACAACTTTCAACCAATTAACACACAGCTACCTGGCATGTGTACGTGTGGGTGTGTGTTTGAGTTGATATGTACCGTTTATGTGTAATTCTCACTTGGTAACTTGGTAATTTGTGACCGAGAGGTGTGACGGGTGAGACAGGCTAATCAGAAAACAGGCGGACGTGTGAAAACTGGTGATGCAGGAGGACA
>NW_015509666.1:13721-14432 GCF_001515645.1 Sinocyclocheilus grahami
ATATATATATATATATATATATTAGTAAGGTATTGTGTTTATGTTATCAGTGCATACCTGTACACTACCATTCAAAAGTCTGGGATCAGTAAGATTTTATTAATCACTTTTATCCAGCAAGGATGCATCAAAAGTTACAATAAAGCTATTTATAATATTACAAAATATTTCTACTTCAAATAAATGCTGTTCTTTTGACCTTTCTATTCATCAAACAATTCTGAAAAAATGGATTTATGGTTTCCATAAAAATATGGAAGTGCTTCCAGATAATATTTTAGTATAGTGGTGACGTATTGGCTTGGATAGCTTATTGACACTTATTTGATCCCTGTATCTATGAAATGTATGACTGTCTTTAAATAGGTACAATAAACTGTTAATGAATTAGCTAATGCCTAAAAGAGGTCACAACTTCCATCAAAACTTTTAAATGAACACTATAAAAGATTATATTGATGTCTAAATTTAATCAATGCGATGTTCACTTTCCCTTTGTTGGGCAGTTGCAAGTTTGAATGAGTAACAATAAAAGAGAGAGAGAGAGAGAAAGAAAAAGAGATAAAAGAGGCATCCATTTATTTAAAGGCATGCCCTGGTGATTTTTACCAGTTTAACATGACCTGATTTGAACTCTCTGCTCCACAGCTCATTGAGACAGTTAGTGCTACGGATAAGGACGAAATGGCCCACCGCCAGCACTTCCACTTC
>NW_015509667.1:0-1030 GCF_001515645.1 Sinocyclocheilus grahami
GTTTTCACAGTATCACTAATAAATAGTATGATTTCACAATTACAATGTATTTCATGTTTATTTGTGTGCAAGAAAAGTGAGTGTTCTTCTTTTCTTCTTGAACCATGAAACGCATACTGTAGATCCAAACTGCTTGTCTACCCTGGAAGCAAATGCTACCCACATCATCCCAAAACTCCTGAATGAATTACACAGATGCTTTATTCAAGAGCGTTTTCATTGTTTTTCCATTTAATTTTTAGCAAATTTCTGAATCCATGTACTTGACAAACACAGCTGATGATAAAGACAATTAGTGAGAAAATACATTTTGTGTGCACTTATACTCTGTGCTATAATGCAACTGATATCTGTGTAAATCAAAACTCACTTTTTGTCCTGAGCTGACTACATGGTTATGGATATTTCTATGGCTTTTGTAAGCTGGTCATTATGGTCTGATTTGACCCGTAGATGTGTTTGACAGATGAACTGATTGATTGAATATGGCACGTTCTCTGGAAAAGTGATTAACACTAAGCAATTCATACAATTAACTATATAATATAAATGCATCAACTTATTTTCCGTATTGTCTAAAAATAGACACATCCAACCCAATATATTGATTTCCTATCAAAATGCTAAATGCATTTTATATTTATTTTAGTAAAGTGATTATTTTTAAATCACAGGCTACTGTTCAAGAAAATCAGGAAATATTCTTATTCCTATAAGAACAAAACGGTCCTATAATCCAGGAGCAATGCGTGTCCGGCTAGTTGAATCCCAAACAGGAATCACACATAAAAGACTGTGAAGTCTTATAAGAAACTCATCACTGTTCCTTTCTTTCCAATCTGCCATGGCTCCAGAGGGTAGAACAATATCAAAATACTGCAAGAGCGAACACAGAAGAGAGAAAAAATCAGGACATTATATTTTATAACACAAACAATGGCTTGATCAAAAGTCCCATTTAAAGGGGTCATATGATGCTTTTTTAAAAATATCATTATTTGGTGTATTTGGTGTAACAGAATATGTTGAC
>NW_015509667.1:2362-3547 GCF_001515645.1 Sinocyclocheilus grahami
CAGTCTTCACCACCAGATTCATCCTCTGAAGACATGAACCATTGCGTTACATGACGGCGGAACTTTAAGATCTATGATTAAGGGCAAGACATTTAACGTGAAGAGAGAACCATTACATCAGCAATGCTACTACTCACGTCTTCCGGTTTCCCCAAAGCTGCAGCCAATGTAGTACAGAGTCTTTTCAGCAAGTCTTCTGGAAACTTGCTTGCAGGTAAATTGGTTTCTACATTTATGAACGGCATTATTATTTCAGTTACTGCTGCTGACTAGTGTGAGAGTGACCCGTTGTGGCTTCGTTTCCTTGTGACAAATCGCTTTCTCTGATTGGTTGGAAGACAGAGACGCCTGTTCACCGAGCTCTGTGATTGGTCAGCGTGCCGCATTCCTTTCACGCCTCTTGAGTTTTCGACAATAGTATGAATGAGATTTGAACAGGTTGAATTGTTTATCAAAATTAATGTTACTATAATTAAACATTTTAGAAAATTGTGTTTTTATGCTGCATATTAAATCAATTCCTTTGTTCTTTCTGGTTTGTGTGTGTGAAGTAAAAAATGCTATCAATATTTGTGACAAAAGGAGAGATTGTGTTATCAAGACCTGCTGTGCAAACTTAGTTTGGAAAGAGTGTGATATAACTTATCAGGCTTTTGTTTTGTAACTGTATTAGATACGTGTAAATCATAAACACGACTATATCAAAATGGACCTGTTCCACATGCACATAAAACGGTGTAATGCAACTAAAAGATACACAACAGAGCAGGGTGATGACATATGACATGTGCCATGCTTAAATAACAGTCAAAGAAAAAAGATAAATAGCAGCTTTTTAATTGTATAACCTAGTTTACATGATCAGACATTCAAAAGTACCAATGTGTATTTCATAACTATAAACATAAGTGATTCACATTAACTGCTGGAAATATTGATATTCTGGACCAATATTCAACAACATTAGTGTTTAAATCTTCCATGCTCTCCATCACACCAGAGATGTTACACCTAAAGGGACAAAAGGTCATCAGAAGGTCATTCCACAGATAACAGGTTTTTATTAGTAATAGTACATTAATGCATGTGTATCTCTCATTCTTAAGTATTTCTTACAAAATATTGTGTGGCAATTTCAACTAGGGCTGTGCAATTAATCGCATGCGATTTTCATGCGCATCTCAT
>NW_015509667.1:9594-10752 GCF_001515645.1 Sinocyclocheilus grahami
ATTTCTTATTATCAGTGTTGAAAACAGTTGTGCTGCTTAATATTTCAGTGGAAACCAAGGATTCTTTAATAAATAGAAAGCACAGCACTTATTTGAAATAAAAATTATAACAAAGTAAATATTTTTACTGTCACTTTTGATCAGCTTAATGCATTCTTGCTGAATAAAAGTAACAATTTCTTTAAAAAAGTTACTTATACTGACCCTAAACTTTTGAGCGGTAGTGTAACTCCATACATTATGTTCCCATATGTTTAATATGTGCACTGACACACCAAAATCACTTGTGGAGGAGAACCAGCTGGAGAAGGTATGAATTCAGATCATGCTCTTTATGATACATTAATCATTTGCAGGACACAGCAGGTCTCCCATCAGACCTCTTCAAATCTGTCTTTTACCACAAAACATGCATTTCCCTCCTGGCAAGAACCCAAAGCTGTCTCTCTCAATACATTTATTTTGACTCAACCCGACTTATTTTTGGAGGAATAAAAAAAGGACTATAATTCATGGAAGGGCGAAACAATAAGTGTTACCAGACACCTTGGAGTTCAAAATGGAGTTCAAGTGTTGTATGTCAAAAGGCACATTTGTATTCCATTTACTTCTAAACATTACAGGCTCGGGTTACATTATGAGCTAGTGGTTGATATTAGAAATGTCTTTGATATGTTGAAATGTTTATGACTTTGGGAAAGCTGTGGGAGTGTGTACAATGGTATGATTTGTATCATTAGACAGTCACTCTCTTAAATGGATCAATGTGGCTGAGTGTCAGTGATTATGTGATTCAGCCACAGCTTATTGCAGTGATGGGAAGCCTAAAGATCTCCTCCCTAATGACCCCTTGCAGATGCTGACTTTGATTTTTGCAGGTGTGCAGATGAGAGAGAGAGCGAGTAGACATTACGGCCAAAACATCAAGTAATAATGTAAAAAGGAAAAAAAGCAATCTGAAGAGCATCACTAGAGATTTTCCTGTTTGCTCACTTTGATACACCCTACCGTAAATGTTCTTTGAATGTTCAGTAGCAGAGATTTTACAGCAAGGAGGCCCTTAAATTTACAGCTCTCGGTATTACAGTTAAGCTCACAAAACGGCCGTCACAGCAAAGTGTGAGTAAGTCTGAGGTAAATATTAGGTGCTGTTAAGAT
>NW_015509667.1:11818-12548 GCF_001515645.1 Sinocyclocheilus grahami
AACTTTTTCCAGAGCCTTTTAAGGTTCCATGGATGTTAAAGGTTCTCCCTGGAACCACAGATGCCAATAAATAACCTTTATATTTGAGAGTGTAGGTGAAATCCACTCACAAAGGTTGTTGGGTTCAGGATGTTTGGATGTTTATCCACAGGATGGTGCTAAAATGTTTTAGAAGGATTCATGTTTTATGTCAGATTGAATCTGACAGTGCAGAAGATACATCTTAAAAAATAGATGAATGCCTCTGATCGATTTGGAGATTGCTGAGGGAAAATACAGCTGCAGAAGGAGATCATAGGGAAAAATGTTTGGAGAATAAAAGTAACATCTAGGATTAAAGCTATCAGAAATTCCTTGAAATATTCAATGGACAAATTGAAACTTAAAGGTAACCTTTTGTGATTAGTTCAAATGAAGTTTAGAATTGAAAAATGGCCTTTAAATCTCTAATGTTGTTTTTATCAAAGAAGCATGCATTTTCCTTCTAGGGCAGCTATTGAAACCATCATCAGCCTACTCTTACAAAAACTGCTGCGTAGCAATAATTTTCTTTGTTTCCATCCAAATGCGTGGAGCAAAATTAAACAAGGCTCTTTGTTGCAGTGACAGAGACAAAGAAGTATCTGACTCATTTGGCAGGAGGTCTAAAATGGGATATAGATATAGTTTCAGCATTTTCCCCATCCTACTCAGCTGTGATATAGTGATTATATCAAAATAAAATGAAAAA
>NW_015509667.1:14010-14428 GCF_001515645.1 Sinocyclocheilus grahami
GAAACTGGTTGCTTTGTGGCTATAAGTTTTTCATCCGTAATATTGCTTACTCCAGTGAAAAAGTTGTCTCTTCTGAATCAGGAGAGAAATAAGCACAGAACAAGCTCTGTTTACATGCGTAAATATTCCAAAACAGTTCTAAGCAAATATTTTGGTGGAATTTGATGTGAGAGGGAATGCCATTACGTATTATGGATTTATGTATTTTGGTCAGAACTGTCAGTTTTAAGTTAAAACCCTTTAATGATACATTTGTTTATTAGCTTTTCACTTCACAAGATGTTAACTGATGGATTAAGTCATGTTGTGGATTATTGTGATGTTTTAATCAGCCGTCTGTGTACTCTCATTCTGACGGCACCCATTCACTGCAGTGGATCCATTGAAGTGATGCTACATTTCTCCAAATCTGTTTTGA
>NW_015509668.1:0-504 GCF_001515645.1 Sinocyclocheilus grahami
TTAAGTATCATCATATCATCAATATAATGTACATGACATCTGAAAGGCCAAATTTTTTTTATTTACATTTCATTTGAGCTATTATCTATTTTCAGAGAGAGAGAGAGAGCTGTGAAACTCCTAATGCGTAATCAAGTGAAAAAGAGCAAACTACAGTCCAAAGGTTGGAAATTCAGTCACAGGGTCATCATGCACTAAAGGAGGAACTTTTCTGCTGCTATTTATAGAATATTACTTAATAAATCCACACATCAGTGTTTCCAGTAACACTTTTATGAGTAGTTAGGCTTGAATTTATTTGACCACAAAATAACAATAGTGTTTAATATAGTTTTGTTCAGACTGTATTCTCAATTATTCATGTGTGCATGCAACTTTCACTTCTCACCTTTGTTTCAAGAGAGAAGTGCATGCCAAGAGGAGCTGAAAGCCCTCTGTGTGCAGTATCCACTACAAATTGAACATTACAGTTTGTCTTGTGAAAAATGACTGACTATAAAACAA
>NW_015509668.1:4520-7326 GCF_001515645.1 Sinocyclocheilus grahami
CGAAATAAAATCTGTCTGGGAGCAAGAGCAATCGATGGGGTTAGAGGACAAATCAAAATCTGAAAGGTTTGTGGGCAAATTTTGGAGAACATGAAGTGGGATGCTAGTAATGCTGTTTTTATCGACATAAAGGGATGTTAGTTGTTTCAGGTTTGGGAGGGCCAGAAAATCTATAGTCATCAAATGGTTACCTCTGAGATTCAAAAGTCTAAGCCTTTGAAGATTTTTGAATGAGCTTGGATGTAAATCTACCACACGACCATACGACATGGCAAGATGCTCTAGAAAAGTGAGATTATTAAATAAATATCTTGCTACATCACCCTGAAAATTATTGCTGGCCATTTTAAGAATTTTAAGATTACTCAGCCCATAAAAGCAATATATGTTAACAAAGATGATACTTGAATAAGAAACATCCAAATACCTCAAATACTTTAAGTTAGAGAAAAGCGAAAGGTATTCCATACCTACAACCCTTGTATGATGGAAATCTAGAATCTCAAGGGAATCAAGTCCATCAAATGGTCTTACAGAAAGAGCGATTTGTGGATTTAGACTCAAATTTAAATACCTCAATTGAGGGGTCCCAGAAAAAAATGAGCAGCATGATGTTGATGTAATTTGGTTTGAACTCAGATCCACACACTGAAGCTTAGGCATGTCTATGAAGTCTGGAATTTGGGTTGCAACGTTGTCTGTAAATACTATTTTTTCTAAAGTATGGAGATGTGAAAGTTGCTTACCTGGCACAGTATCTAATTGATTGGAAATCAAATACAGCTCCTTGATTTCATGAAATGGCACATTTGCTATTTCACGAATTATCCCACCCTTCGCAGCTAAAATTGTGGCGTTTATCATACAGCGAAAGATATTAACTGGCACATCATGCCTTTCTTTCATGTAATAATAAACCTCATGAAAATTAATAAAGCAAAGACCATCTAAATAGTTTGCATCCGATGACATAATCTTGTAATCACACCTGTACTTTCCAAACATTAGCCTTTTGACATTAAGACCATATAAAGCTTTAAGACCAACTTTCTGAGCACCAGATGAAACAAAGGCAGATCGGATGTCCATTTCACTGAGATAAATGTCTTTGAAAGCTCCTGGTTCAGTGTATAATAACAGATTCATAGAGAGAATCAAAGTCATGTTTCTGAAGATCTCTCGCAACACAGCAGTGTGATCAGTTTTGATGATGGATATATTATTGGCATGTAGATCAAGTAAACTGAAGTCCTTGAAGGTGCTCATGAATGAAGGGAGAGACATAGACTGGATGTTATTTGTCCCGACTCTAAGCTCCTGCAGCTTGGTTAGGTTATTCATTTGAAGCTGTAAGGATGAGAGACCAGCATCCACAAGAACTAGTCTTTGTAGATTATGTAAAGAACTCAAGCATCCAGGTCCAAAGTACGTAATAGGGTTTCCAGTGAGAATCAAAGTAGTCAAATTCTTCACATTGTAGAAAGTATTATTTTCAATGTGCTCGATTTGGCATCTGAAAACAAATACATTTGATATAATTTATAGAGCAACACATTACACAACATATTTAGATGGCAACAATATTGCTTACCTTGACAGATCAAGGACTCGTAGAAAAGACAAAACTGGGAAAACAGTCTTCTGTAAGTGTTTCAAAACATTAAAACTGAAATCCAGAGTTTGAATGGAGGAAGGAATACTGGGTGGTATACAGCTGAGGTTTCTTCCCATGCACGAGTAGTGCTGATTCTCAGTTATCTAAATTCATGAATTACATACTGGTTTCCCAACAGTAATAAAAAATAATAAAAAAAACGGTTATGAATAACACAGATTTCAATGGAAAAAAAACATCAACTTACTTTTGTACATGATTCTCCAGCACTAATGGAAAAATAAATCATGAAAGCACTTACAGTGAAGAAATTCATCTTGAGTGATCGCAACCGGTCATAAAAATGTGAGCCAGCCTTGGTAGAGGTAATTAATTATGAGGAACAAATGCCATGGTTTTCAACAATGGGGAACTATGGTCTAAAGGATGTCATAGGGAAGTAGGCTTGTGCCTAATTTTGTAGATCTTGAATGAAGAAGTACCTTTCTGAATAGATGAATTGTAATACAAAAACTAATTTCCTCTACAATTATACATAATATAAATATAAAAATATATATATTAAGCATATTATTTTTATGTATTATCTTAATTATGAATACACTGGTTTGTAGTGCAAACAGTTTTACCATTTACTGCACGTTGTTATTCTTCTCGTTATTTCCCTATAGCAGCTAATGAACCGGAAGTCTTGCCCATTGGCTTACTTCCGCGTTGAAGAACAAGGTGGATACACTATTACTTAACACTACCATTGCAAAATTACTGATACCAATTGATATCTAAACCAGTTTGAACTGTGGGGGCTAAAACTGATCTCGAGCCAGTGTTTAATTAGGTAGGCTTAAAATCAGATTGGATTGCAGTGAAAGTGAAGTGAAAGGTTGCAGGTTTATGTCCCATAGTAGCAGTATTGTCATTTTGTACACCAATGTTTTTTTCATGGATGCTATAGCCTAACATATAAATGCTAAAAAGGAATTTTGACTATACAGATAAAACTTAAGTATTGTATTAGTATGAACATAGACTTCATTTACAACAAACAATACTGTTATATTGTCAAAAGCATTATTGTAGTTGCTTGAGTCTTGCCACTGGCCCACTGCATTTACATACATTTTTGACCAACAGAAGTCCTCAGCATTATCACATTTATCATTACTATATCATTTTTCACTGTTTCAAAAC
>NW_015509668.1:13695-14423 GCF_001515645.1 Sinocyclocheilus grahami
AATACTGGGTGGTATACAGCTGAGGTTTCTTCCCATGCATGAGTACCGATTCTATAAAAAATAAAAATCCTCAAATTTAACATTAAAAAAAAGGTAACAATAATAAATATTTAAATTCAGAAAACTTACTTTAGTACATGATTCTCCAGGCCCAATAGAAAAAATATATTGAAATAACTAATAGTGAAGAAATTCATCTTTACTCTTCTCATCAAGATTTTCTCAACCTCTCATAAAATAAGCCAGACTAGTTTGAGGTCATTGAATACGAGGAACTAATGCCATGGTTTTAAACAATGAGGAATTTTGGCTGAAAATACATAAAGAGAAGTAATCTTGAATAAGCAATTCATTTCCAAAAACATTTTAAAAGACTTTAAATAAGTTTCATAAAGAAAATTACCTCTGCAATAATCAATCATGAATTGTTGAAACTGACATTTACACTACTAAATCTCCAGTAACCATGATCAGCAACAGCATAGGAAACGTTTAACTGACTGCTCAGGACTTTGATTGAAAAATAATCTACTGGCCCTAATGTGAAAATCACAACAGTAATAAAAACAGCAATGAAAAACACATATTAAATACAGAAAACGTACTTTTGTGCATGATTCTCCACCACATATGGAAATATATATCATAAAAGCACTTAAAGTGAAGAAACTCATTTCGAGTCCTCTCATCAAGATGCTCTCAACCTGTAAAAAAAAAAAAAAAAAAAA
>NW_015509669.1:0-686 GCF_001515645.1 Sinocyclocheilus grahami
GGTTTATCGTAAGCATTAATAAAATAGTCTATAATACAACAGATTGTAATACAAAACAGCAATAAAATACACAATGGCCTAAAGAATATGTGTGTTCATTCAAAGAAAGGTTTTCCTATGAATTAATTAGAGCACAGTCCATTTCTACTGTGCCTTTCCTATGGGGACAATGAGTGGGTTATTCTACTCACATTCCTGGGGGGTCATAAAACCAGTGATATCATGATTAGTTGTCATGGGGACCAGGGGGCCTGGTGTTTTGCAGAAATCCTGGCATCCAGTTTATTGAGTGAGGGGACTGTGACGATTTGTTAATCTAATGAATAATTGATTTGTTAAATCAAATAAAAATTAGTGTGTCAGATTGGTCGAGACGCTACATACTATATGAGCCATAAAATGATCTATCAAATATGAAAAACATACAAACTTAATTCTTACTTTTAGAGACATATTCAATAAACTGTTCCATTTCCAGTGTAATGGAACTTTCAAAATGCAAACGTTCCACCATTTTCCAATTACCTAAATGTAAAGTGTTCCCCAAGGCCAGGTTATTAATAAACTGAAACAGTGCAGTATTAGTTTGTCTATTTTGTCCTGAATTACAAATACATTTGCACCAGGGGTCACGGTCAGGTTCACAAATCACGGACAGAATAGACAATAAAATCACCATGGAAATT
>NW_015509669.1:754-1886 GCF_001515645.1 Sinocyclocheilus grahami
TCACAAATCACGGACAGAATAGACAATAAAATCACCATGGAAATTAGATTCTGTAACCTTGCATAAACTTCAAAACTGATCAGCCTGAAGGTGGTTTTTTTCCAAATGTAATGTTTACTGTTTTGAGGTTATTTACATTTACATCCACAGCAGCCAAAGGTTACATCTGAAACTCCCACTTTTTGTGGGTGAAATGTGAACAATAAGGAAAACTTTCAAAGAACTTTTTCCACCCTGAGCAATAACTAAAACCTTTAAACCGATTCCACCAATGATGAACCCAAACCATGTGACAGATTATTACATTACTTACATAAACGTTCCGAATGTGACATTGTTGGGCTTTGAGGTTCAAGTCAATATGAGGAAATCACCACAACACAAAACATCTCATATCTTCAGCCCTTGAACATATACAGACACAGAGATACGATATGTATAAAGAGCAGAAGATAACAGAGAACTGAACTGATTTAACATGTTTAACTTGTTCCTTCACCAGATTCGCCAAGATAACAAAGTCTGCAATCAAAAGTCAGAATCTCTCAATTTGAAACATTTCTCATCAGTTTTTCAAATGACCAAATGATCTGAGCAGCTCCAAATTCATTTATAGCTCTATAATCTTACTGTATGACAACTATTTGACATTTTATTGATTTATAATTAAATCAATAAATATAAATAAGTTTTAGGAGAAACATTTGAGGTTTTTGCTAACTTAAATAAATATGAGATGACAATAAAAATGACAAAAGCACATAGCACATTACAAAAATGTAAACAAAAATTAAAATTAACATCCAAATTCATTTATAGCTCTACTCTTACAGTACAACAAATATTGACTTTATTTATTTAAGAATAAATGAATAAATATAAATGAGATTTAGAAGAAATATGAGACTTCAAGAAATATCTGAATAATGTTGATACATAAATTAAATAAATTCCAAACTCATTTGAGTCTCCTGAAAGAGCCAGTGTTGTTATTGTTAACTAAAAATATTATAGATTTATATTTATTTTTGTATATTAAATTAAATTAAATTAGAAATGTTGCCTTGCCAACTAACCAAAATAAAATAAGTTGAAGATCTAAAATGACTAAAACTTTCACTTAAAGGGGTCA
>NW_015509669.1:3172-3463 GCF_001515645.1 Sinocyclocheilus grahami
TCCATGGTGATGGAATATTAAACGTTTTTTTTCTTCTTCTTCTTTATCAGAAATTCAGAACAATGTGAAACTTTGAACTTTCCTTTCAGGCTCTATTTAGACATAGTGCAGCCAAAGAGCAAATGAAAAGTGCATATGAAAAGACAACAAACATGATATTAGATTACAGTAAACATCACGTCAGTCCTGTGCGATCTTGACGTGAATGCAAACAACAAAACACAAAAAAGACTGCACAATTTCAGCTTTACAAGCAGAAAGAGCTCTCAAAGCAAACACACACACACACAC
>NW_015509669.1:4611-5690 GCF_001515645.1 Sinocyclocheilus grahami
CTCCGTTCCCACGGCTCTCGGCCCCGCCCCCACTCGTCACACTAACCAAGTTATGTTCCAAATTTGAAGGTGATTTCACAAAAATTGTGGTTCCTGTGAGAATTAAAGTTTAAGTCAAATGCATTGCTGTGCATTGTGGGATACAGTACTACAGTGCACAGAGCACATTTTCACATATGCAGCAGGTCATACAGGTATGCAAGCAGAACATTCACACATACTGCACACACAGTATACATACTGCAGAAATGATGAGTGTCACCTCTTCATCTTCCCTTCTCTCTCTACTTCAGTCCACTGCACAGATCTGCACACACACGCGCGCACGTGCACAGGCTTTCGTAAAAGCACTTTAGTGGCTCACACACATACACACATATATACACACACACACACACCAACCTTCACCTTATCTCCTCTCCTTCTGCTACTTTATTGCTGTGTTTGATGGATAGAGTGACCTTGTTTCCAAAAAAAGAAAAGATGCTCAGGTGAACACTCACCGCGACCTCACAGCGCTCTCAAGTTTTCCATTTTCACTTCTCTAGTTCAGTCTGAAGGTTTAGTTAGTTTGTTTTCTGTGGATCTCAGACCTCTGTCATGTCGGTCAGCGTTTGATTGCTCTCAGGAACGATAAGACACTATTCTTCAGACAAGCCAACTCATTTACTAGCATGTTTTCCATCTTTGAAACTAATAAACATGGCCAGAAATACTATTATTTATTTCTGTAAATTTATATTTTCCTCCCTGAAGTGCACATATAATGTTAGTCAATGTCTCTTGCACCAGCGAAAATGAGTTTTTCATGACCATTTTCTTGCTGCTGAAGACTTCTACTCAAATGACCTCTGTTATCTGTCCTATTTCTACAATATTTTATGTGGTTGGCCAGGATAAGTGGCTTAATCTCAAATAACATTTGATATAGCCAAAATTGTAAGCTTATATAAACAAAGCCAGACAATGCACTATATACAAAAGGTAAAAGGAACAAAATCTGATTAAAGGTGGGGTAAGTGATTTCTGGTAGTCAATGCTGACATTTGAAATCACCAAAACAAACACGCCCCTACCCC
>NW_015509669.1:11496-11860 GCF_001515645.1 Sinocyclocheilus grahami
AAATCCTCTTCATTTTAGATGGCCTGAGGGTACGTTTTCAGCATTTAAAAAAATATATAATTTTAGGGTGAACTATTCCTTTAAGTTCCTTGAAGTCTCACTTAAAAATATCTGAATTTTGAAAGTTAACTTAATAATACCATTATTGTAAAACTTTGCATATAGTACTGACTGTAATACAATATAAGGCAGTTGTGTGTTGCTTTTAATTGCTGTTATTAGTAATCACATTCTTTTCAGACTATCAGTGAACAAATCCTCAGTGAACACTGCAGGTAACTTAACCGAGCTGAACATTAACTAAGATTAATAACTGCAGTAATAGTAGTGTTCATTGTTAATTGATGTGAAGCTTAAAAAAAAA
>NW_015509669.1:13700-14421 GCF_001515645.1 Sinocyclocheilus grahami
ATTTCAATTATGGAATAAACTCCACACTGATATGTCATACAGAGTCTGCACGCGTCCTTTAACTAGATATTGGTTGATGCTTTTGACAAATGTGGATGTGAAATGTCATTACAGTTCACAAGCACACCCACACACACATTCCCTTTGACATGTGTTTGTGTCCTGGGGGTTTCATGTGTCTGATCGCAGTGCGTTGATCCCAGAGATGCTTCATTTTGCTCTAAAGGTGTGAACACATTCACAGTGATGAGCATTATCACCCTCAGCCAGCCACAGCACTGGATGGATGTGATAGCAAACATAGTAATAATTCATCAATTCGGCACACTGCTTTTTAATTTACTATATCAGTGTTTTAATGGTACTTTAAAGGGATAGTTCACACAAAACTGAAAATTCTGTCATCATTTACTCAACCTCAAGTAGGGATGTAACGATGCACCCCGAGCTGTTTAAAAATCTATAGATAAAAAAAAACATATGTGACGATTCAAGTCGTTAAAGATGTTAAACGAATCGAGATACATACAGGGGTAAGGGTTTATATGAATGTATCTCTGAGGGGAACGGACTGTCTTCAGAAAAGTTTAGTTTAGGTATTATCGTTTTACTTTACCTCTCTCTTTATAATGCATATTAAAGTAGTATTTATAAGTGCAGCACTGCTTTGTTTACAGCTGTATCGCTGCTGTTCCATAAGCGCCACCTGCTGTCAGAGAGT
>NW_015509670.1:0-11241 GCF_001515645.1 Sinocyclocheilus grahami
ATGGTGAGGGGAGCGATGCTTCCAGAGTGTGTCGACAGAGACACTAGTTGAGTGGAGCCCAAAGTACCGGGGTCTAACCAACCCAGAGAAAGGGAACGAGATCAAAAATGCGTAACCCTTACCATACAGTGGGCAAAGCATAACGTGCACACACTTGAAATACCGTTCTAGGAGTTCTCGTGGCACCCTGAAAGAGCAGCCCATAGATAGAAATAGCGCATCCCCAAAAAGCTATGTCTAAGGCTATAATGCTGGGGTGGCTAGCAGTAAATCTGAAGCTGAGGGAGCAACCATCCAGCTCTAAATCAAGAGGGAGCTCAACCTACAGCATGTTCCAATGGTGGAACAGCTAGCAGTTATTTAGCTGAGGGAGCAACACACCCAGTTCTCAATTCGAGAAGGGGGCTCAACCTGCAGCATGTTCCAAAGCTGGAACAGCTAGCAATAATTTACTTAGCTGTGGGAGCAACACACCTAGTTCTCACTCGAGAAAGGGGGCTCGATCTACAGCATGGTCCAATGCTGGAACGGCTAGCATTAGTTTACCTTGACTGAGGGAGCACAAACCCAGCTCTCCCGAGAGGGGGCTCGACCTGCAGCATGATTGTTAAAATCAGAAGGGTAAGCATGCTGCAAGCTAGCCAAACACTCAGCGCATCAGGGAGGCAGAGGAAGGGCCTAATTCACCTGATGCTGCTGGTTCCAGGTGCTCTGGAAAAACAGAGAACTCAAACATCTCATGTGAGAGGAGAACTCCGAATTCAGAGGAATAATGTTGCTCATTCCAGGTAACCCTTTGATAAAGGGGAGCACTGCTCAATACTACCACGAGGACAGCCCATGGAGCGAGGAATCCAACTCCTCAGAGAGGATTAACGCTCGAAAGAAAACACCATACTCACAATGACCCTCACTGGTGAGGGGAGCGATGCTTCCAGAGTGTGTCGACAGAGACACACTAGTTGAGTGGAGCCCAAGATACCGGGGTCTAACCAACTCAGAGAAAGGGAACGAGATCAAAAATGCGTAACCCTTACCATACAGGATTTTAGAAAAGTGGGCAAAGCATAACGTGCACACTTACCAGCTATGTGGATTTTAGAAAGTGCGCAAAGCATAACGTGCACACTTACCACGTATGTGGATTTGTAGAAAAGTGCGCAAAGCTTAACGTGTGCACTTACCATAGTATTTGGATTTTAGAGTTTTCCGAGCATCTGTTTACAGATACCCAGAAGGACTGGGCCAAACGGGAGAGGCAAGCTCAAATACAACAGTTTGGTGCATTCAGATAGACCTTTAGTAATAGATACTTGTGCATTATTTGCTCTTGACAGGTGCAGAAATGAAAGCTCCCAAGCAAAGTACTCACTGGACTAAGATGTGGAAAGACATGCTGCACAATGAGCAACAACCAAGAACAGTATTCACTGATTACCTTTAAAAATAATTCATGGTAAAATAATTTAAATAATTATTACCTAACTAAGTACAAAATGTTTAATTAAAAAACTTTGCCATTTACCAATGTGTTTTTCAAAACACCTTTTAAATTTGTAATGTTTTAACCTTTATTGATTAAATGTTACAGTCCAAGTGTACATATAAATGCCTCATTCATTCAAGTAAATGCAATTTTGCAAGGTAATTTTGCAAAATGTGTTAAATATTTTATCTACACTTATTGTATAACTGCTGTTTTTTGCTGTAATTGCATGGTTTTGTAAATAAATTGTTTTGTAAATAACTTTTCCTCATGCCAGCTTGGTCAAGCTAGTTATTTAATGGACTTTAAAATTGCTTTCATAATAATGAGATGTTTATAGATTTGTTAAGTCATGTTATTTATGTATTATAATCTATATAATTAAAATGAAAGTAAACGTTTTGTCTAGGTAACGTTATTAATTTTACAGTAGATATAGAAATGCAACTGGGCTAAGTCTGGTGTGCTGCGCAACGGGCCGAGTCTGGCTTGGATGCCGCAGTGTCGGCAAGTTACGGCCGTCGCATCTGGTCCGGTTGATTCGGCCCAGAATCTTAAAGTGAGTACGCAAGCATCCAGGCCGGGTACTGCAGATGGATCCGGTCCGATGGACAAGTCTCTTAACAGGTGAAAATTTAACTGAAAATGGCCCGAGAGTACGGAGAGGGATTGTGTATGAGGGAGATGTAAACAGCCTATCAGCAAGCCTCAAGTTGGTAAGTTTTCACTAGGCTTTAGTGGAGTCAGCAGTTCGCTTGACAGTAAATAAGGATCTAAATGGATGAATTGGTTGAGTCCGCCCCTGAGCATGACGTTATCTGCCCACAGAACTCATTTTGCAGGACTCCACCCGAGCAGCTCATTTCCTCACAATCTTCAAGAAACATCTGGAGTCGGAACCCTTGTAAGTACTTGATCTGCTCAAATTAATAGACTTCTATACCCTTAGACTACTTAAAAATGCTCGTACTGTTTTACACTTGTTTGCATAATTGTAGCAAAATTGTTTCCCTCCTCTATTAGGACATGTTTATATTCATTCTTTGTAGAATAGCTATAACTGGAAATAGGCTATAATGGATAAGACAGGCTACATCAAATATGAGAAATAGAGAAAGCATTAGTGGGCCTTTCGATTTCACATTATTTATTATACATTCATTTCTCAGCCAATACATAATTCTTGAACCTGTAAATGTAAAATCTGGAGTGATTTTAATCGATTTCCTGTATATTGAAAAATATTCATACACTTTTAGTCTCATATATTCCTTTACTTTCACATTCAGCTTTCATTGGCACTTTTGTTCGACGGAAGACACAGCTCCCTCACAATCTTCAAGAAATATTCCTAGACGCATCTCTTCTGTAAGTATTTGATCTGTCTGTGCCATAAATTAAATGATGTTCAGAATAAAGACTTTGAATCTTGGTTTCGCAGTTTGAATGTGCCTTTAGTCAGCACCCTTTGGAGAAAGCGTCCTAAAGCCTATTTCACACATACTCCCGTCTGCCGTGCGTATTTTAGTTATTTAACGCACACGGTTGTTCCAGGAGCAGTGCAGCGATCATTTCTATTCGATTTTTGCTCTAAACCAGAGGTCGGGAACCTATGGCTCGCGAGCCACACCTAACTCTTTGAAGAAAATCATGTGGCTCACCAGATCTCCCACCCTTTACCCCCAAATTCAAGTGACAGGCTGTTTGACAGAAAACTTAAGTAAAGTTGGCCGCATATTAACGGATCAATAACTCACGAGCTAAACGCTGTTACTACACAAATAACACCTCTTCTCAGTCGTAGTAACGTAGACAAGCAGCTACAACCTAATTTCCCTCATACCAGCTTTCCTCCGCAGTGGAAAAAATACATTGATCTCTACGCGCAGACGGCTGAGAGACAGATTCAAAGGGACCATCTGCAAAGTGCAAAACCCGAAAAGCATTAGGTTACTACAAAAACAATAACTATTCACTGTAATACACTGATAAATAATAAGAAAAAAATAATGTCTCTGTATTACACTGTACTGTCACCCAATTCAGTTCACACATCACTGCTGTCCTGATGGTTATACTATAACACTTATTTTGGGAAAATGTCATTTTGCATATTTTTTATGATTTTTTTATTCTGAAAAAATATTTGATTATTAAAAGTATATTTAATAACTTCAATGTTACACACTGTACTGTCACCAATTTCAGTTCACACATCACTGCTGTCCTGATGGTTATACTATAACACTTATTTTGGGAAAATGTCATTTTGCATATTTTTTATGATTTTTTTATTCTGAAAAAATATTTGATTATTAAAAGTATATTTAATAACTTCAATGTTACACACTGTACTGTCACCAATTTCAGTTCACACATCACTGCTGTCCTGATAGTTAGACTACAACACTTACTGTGGACATATATGCTTTCCCTACAGTGGTTCACGCTGTATGATTGCCAAATGACTGAAGAAACTTTATCAGTGTGGTAAAACTGCACATTTGTTGTCTAATACCACCCACTGTTTCCAACGATGGAAAGAATTACACATTACAATAACAAAATATGTGGCAGACTGTTACTATAGTGTGACTATGTTGTATTGCATCAGGTAGCATTTCAACAGTAATACTTAATCAAATCTAATTAGCACATATTTGTAATTGAAATCGTTTAATAACAGTGGTTTGCTTCAGTTAAACTTGAAATAGTTAAAAAATGCATTTATGAGATCATAAAACATATAGCATTAATCATACCCAGCATGTAAAATGTTAACTGAGAGATAGTTAGAGAGAGAGAGAAAGACAGAGACATTTTTCCAAAATAAGTGTTGTAGTATAAACGTCAGGACAGCAATGATGTGTGAACTGAATTTGGTGACAGTACAGTGTAATACAGTGAAGTTATTAAATATACTTTTAATAATCAAATATTTTTTCAGAATAAAAAATCATAAAAAATATGCAAAATTACATTTTCCCAAAATAAGTGTTGTAGTATAACCGTCAGGACAGCAGTGATGTGTGAACTGAATTTGGTGACAGTACAGTGTAATACAGTGAAGTTATTAAATATACTTTTAATAATCAAATATTTTTTCAGAATAAAAAATCATAAAAAATATGCAAAATGACATTTTTCCAAAATAAGTGTTGTAGTATAACCGTCAGGACAGCAGTGATGTGTGAACTGAATTTGGTGACAGTACAGTGTATTACAGAGACATTATTTTTTTCTTATTATTTATCAGTGTATTACAGTGAATAGTTATTGTTTTTGTAGTAGCCTAATGCTTTTCGGGTTTTGCACTTTGCAGACGGTCCCTTCGAATCTGTCTCTCAGCCGTCTGTGCGTAGAGATCAATGTATTTTTTCCACTGTGGAGGAAAGCTGGTATGAGGGAAATTAGGTTGTAGCTGCTTGTCTACGTTACTACGACTGAGAAGAGGTGTTATTTGTGTAGTAACAGCGTTTAGCTCGTGAGTTATTGATCCGGGAAATTCAAATCTGTGAATATTTTCCATTTACTTAAGTGAAAAACTTACTCAAAAACAAAGCGACATGGATGACACTCGTCTCATCGTAGAGGTGGAAAAAATACCTCATGACCCGCAGAATGTCCTGTAAAAAGATGGTGGTGTCGATGGTAAGTTTTAAAATGTTTAAAATGTTTGTTTCTGAAGTGACGAGTTTACATTAAGGCAACTATCAATCTATATAAGCGTAATTAATATAACATTGCGTTATTTATATGTTTATTGTTTTTTAAACGTGAATACAAAGTTATTATTGCTGTAGGGCCTAATGTTGTTCGTGAATTGCTCTTTTTATCTATTTTGTTGGTTGTCACCTTCCACCTCCTTCTTTCTCATGTAGGCGTATACATTTAAGTTTACACATGAAATAGGCTATATTGCATAAATTGTTATTGTCAGACTCTGTCCCGTGTTTTATGTGTGTTTCTGTCTCCCGTGTGTTGAGTTGATTTAATCTCAGGTGTTCCCCATGTAATTTCCATTGAGCCCAGGTGTGTCTCGTTATCCCTCGTTATCCTGTGTTTAAAAGTCTGAGTCCTTTTAGTTAGTGTTGTCCGGTATTGTGAATGCCAACTTCCTTGTGCTACGTGTGATTTCCCCACGATTGAAATAAACTCCTTGGTTTGTACTCCTGGTCTCCTCGTTCCATGCTCCTCACAGTAGCAAACCCGTGACAGAATACCGGACCAAAAACAACAAAAGTAAGCAGCGCCCCTTCTCTTCGTTTTTCTTTTTCCTGGTTTTTCCCCCCGCGGCATGGAGATCGCTGCTCATTTCCTCGCCATATCCCGCCAAGATCTCCCCTTCTACGAGTACGCCAGGGAGTTCTGCAAGCTCGCCGCGGTGACGGCATTAGAGGACGCTGTCCTAAATCAGCTGTTCTGGCTCGGGGCCAACTACCATCGCCCCGTGGACCTCCCAGACACCACTGGGCTAAGTTGGAGGGAAGGTGTCTTCCGGTGTCTGGGGAGTGTCCGGTCCCGAGCCAGAACCAGTCCGCGGCCGTCCGCGGCTCAGCCAAGCCAGCCAGTATTTCCCGAGTCAAGTCAGCCGGTATTTCCCGAGTCAAGTCAGCCGGTAGTTCCCGAGTCAAGTCAGCCGGCAGATCATATGGCAAGCTCAACAGACGTTAATGTGGCAAGCCCACCAGACGTTAATGTGACAAGCCTGCCGGACTATAATATGGCAAGTCCAACGAACGTTCATGTGACCCCAGAATCAGCTCTAGAAAGCTTTCCTTTGTCTCCTGAGTCTCCTTCATCTCCGCTGGTTCCGTCCAGCTATCCATCATCTCCTGAGTCTCCTTCGCCGGTCCCGTCCAGCACTCCTTCATCTCTAGAGCGCACCCCAGAGCCGGCTCCAGCCCCAAAACTCACTCCAGTGCCAGCTCCTTGAAAGCGCATTGCTGTGTCTGCTCCTCCAGAGCACCCTCCAGTGCCAGCACCACGTAAGCGCTACCCTGATCCCCAGTTCAGCCCAAGAAAGGCTCCTGTTCCCGAGTATAGCCCACGGAGGGCTCCTGATCCCCCGTTAAGCCCACGGAGGGCTCCTGATCCCCCGTTAAGCCCAGGGAGGGCTCCTGATCCCCCGTTAAGCCCAGGGAGGGCTCCTGATCCCCGTTAAGCCCAGGGAGGGCTCCTGATCCCCCGTTACGCCCAGGGAGGGCTCCTGGCCCCGAGTACAGCCCCGTAAATTTCCCCAAGTATTTTGGGGGGGGTAGTAGGGCTCCAGCCGTAGGGGCCTCGGCCTCGGAGGCTGCGCCGCCATGGCCTCCCGAGTCCCCTGATCCGCCATGGCACCCCGAACGGGTACCGCTCTGGAGGCCCACTGTCCCGTGTCTGTCCTGAGGGACCTCCAGAGCGGTTTCCTAGTTCCGTGCTCCTCACAGTAGCAAACCCGTGACAGTTATGTATAAGTAGTACATGGTAGGGCCATGTTCATTAGTATACTCATAGTTCATTTAAGGGCCGAATATGAAATACTGTTAGAAAGTCTGCCGTGGATCGAACGGGCATCAGTACCGCTCTGCAAATGTGTCCTGTGTGAAAGCTAGTGATGTTATATACGTTCTGTGCCGAGGCTTCGGAGCGTGTGTCAAGATATCCCGGAAGCTAAATGTAAAAGTTAAGGACATACTCAATCATTTTGCTTTTGTGTGAATAAGAACAAATAAGCAAGCTTTCAGTGAAGCGTGCATCGCTTTAGACCAAAGACGTCATTGGTGACGTCCGAAGCCTCGCTTCTGCCTGACTGGTTCAGAAAGTGGTTCGAATTCACTGCCCTCTGCCCAGTTAAACCCAGCCACTTTCCAGTGTTGGAATAACAGTATTATGTGCTTCATGAGGCTTCATCTCAACACCACTAGTGAAAGCACAATGGCCACTTCCTGCTTCCGCAACGCAGACGTACGGCATACGCACTGCACATGAATATGTGTGAAACAGGCGTAAGCGCATGCGATTTCACACATTATCTATTACGCATTCATTTATTAACCAAAATACAATTCATAAATCTGTGAATGTAAAATCTGGTGACTTTTTCAATAGATTTTTCACTAAAATCATTTTCCCTACTATTTAGTTCCTGAAAATAATTTTAAATTGTAATAATTAAAAATCTAAAGTTTTATCATTTGGTTTGAGTCATTGACAAAGCAAATATTTAAACAATGTAATGCCCGCAAATGGGCTAGTGAAATATATGGTCACACACAGAGATAAAGGATGCACCGAAATTAAAATTCTGGGCCGAAACGGAAAATTCTGAATGCACTTAGCCGCAAACAAATTATTATTATTTTTTTTTATAATTAGGCCTATTTGTTTTTTTTATTAAATAATATAAAATAATTTTGTACGATTTTTTAATTTAACTAAATTTTAATGATACAAAATTGTATAAAATACAAGCCAATAAAATAACCATACTTTAATTGACAGTAAAACAATAAAATTGGACAGAAAATATATTAAAATGAAATATCAATATTATATTTATTAGGTTCTATGCAACAGAATCAGATATATATATATATATATATATATATATATATATATTTTTTTTTTTTCTAATTATCTAAATAATGTACAGTCCTACAACGCTATTGGCTTTTTTGAGATGAACTATACTAGCCTGCCACCGGCTGGGGAGAGGAGCCGCTTGCAGTCAGGGCGGAATTAAAAGCGGAGACAGGAAGTCAGACACTTTTTCATGAGCAACAGAAACACTTTTTATATACTGCTTAATACAACGTCATCTGTTCAAGAATAAAGTTCAGCGTAAACATAGGCTATTAAATACCAATAAAGTGTGGGTATTTATGCTTATATCAGTGTTTTTGAGAAAAATGACTCAAGATAACAGTGCGACTTCACTAAAAAAGCTTTTACTGTTATAAAAACAGATTTGAATTGAATTGAATTGACCTATCGGTAAGCCCCGCCCCCTAGTTGCTGTTGCTCCCTCAGACAAACAAACGGAGCTGCTCACTCACTTACAATGACAGCTGTCAGTGTGAAAACCTTGTCCCACGATGTTTTTGCACAATTTTGGACACAGAAGGGCCACCATTCAAGTGGGAATTAAATATTCCATGGAGGGATATTAATGATTTTAAAATAAGTAGTGGGTAACTCGAAGCGAGGGTTTACAGATCACAATGCAGGCGGGAGATGTCTCATGTTACGGCCGTCACGATCAACACTGTTCATGTACCGCAGAGTACGATTCAATTCATGTACATTTAACCAGTTTAATATGGAGAGGCACTGAAATGTAGACCTTCCTTTGTGTTTTTGACACTGTACATGATGTGAGAACAGTTTGCTATTTAGGTTTGTAATAGCATTGACTCAGTAACTTTAACATTCGTTTTAGCCAGAGATGCCTTGCTGAAACGCAAGATGACATTAACGTTCTGCTTGAGCAGATGACAATTGTAACTTAATGAGAGTATGACAACCAGAAAATGATCGTTTTCGTCTTCATTGGGATTGGGGTTGAATGCTTGGGGACATTTGCTCTGTTTTGTTTGGGTTTAGGAAATGTAATAAAATAAATTCCATTGCCCATCCTCTCAGGATACCTGGAATCAGTGTTACAAGTACCCCAGGCACATCATTTTTCCATTTTGTAGCATAAACACCATCAAACCGATGAACGCTTCGGATCTTCCAATGCTTCTCTATGGGTCTGAAACTTACCCCGTGCAACTGATACTCGACTGCCATTGGCTCATCTGCGTTCGAGGGGAGGGGCTTACCGATAGGTCAATTGTTAGAATAAACACGCAACACACGTCGTGCTTGTCATCACAGAATCTAACCAATGAGAATAAAGTGTGTCGTCATCAAGGCTCTTGCAGACGATTTTGAGCAACTGCGGCTGGTCTCGTTTTGCTCTCGCGGTACTTTGATAGCACATTTGATCGTAAGGCGGCTGCAGCGCCGATCAAGTCGGACAAATGTTATAACCAGAATGCATTGCTCTTGTCAGGCGGCAGCCGATCTTTGTGGCGCCGCATGAAGTCGAACAAGCCTATTATTATCAGAGCATGTGAGCAGAGCAGAGCGCCACGAGAGGTATAGCGTCATTTTACCAGCATTGCCCAATACAGCTGTACTACACCATGTTACAGCACAGTAGCGCTGTTGTTAACAGAAACAAGAATACTACATAGAAATTTCCTGTCGGCGCGTTATTTGAGCGGACTTTGCTTTTCCGTTGAGCATGAGCGGTACATGAGTGGAGCGTTCGCATGGGCTGTGAGCAACTCAACAGAACGCACATTCATAGAGCGGAGTATTGAGTGGAGCGTCACACCGCGCAGTGACGCCGGCTAGAGGGAGAGTGAAACCCGCGCGCTGAACACTGATGGGCAGTGCGCCGTGCTATATATCTTCAGCGAAAACCGAAAATTTAATTTTCAGCCGATAATTTTCAGTGGGCAAAACGGTGCATCCCTAGTAAATAGTGACACAAAAGAAGGAAATAACACAAGATATTTTTCTATGTTCTCAGGCACACAGATCTCAGACCAGGACCTCCATTAGCAGGTAATTGCGAATTATGATGACTGTAATAATGTTTGTCATGATCGTAATAATGTTTTAAAAACATCTTTGGGTAATCAGTGCTTTCTGGCCACTTGTCCAAGCTATTTTATTCAGCCTTTATCAGGTTAACCTTCATATTCTCTGTGGGGCCTGTTTGAACCCCATTTGATGTTTCCCTCATTAAAAAAACATTGGGTCTCATTCACTAATAATTGCATCGATTATTCGTATTTATACGCACATTCAAACTTCTCATGAAAACTTTCCGCCTGTAGCATTTAGCATATCATCACCTGTAGCATGTCTGTCTGTGACGTACCCAAATTAAGAATTAACTACCATTTCTACAGCCATTGCAGCCAAGAGACAGCAGAGAAAGAGCGAGAGCATCTATTTACCTCATCAGCACACCAATCTGGCATTCTCGCATCTGCAGCACTTATTTTGATCTTTAACGTTAGGTCTTTCCTATTCTTGGAACAAAATGAAGGCTTAAGTCTGATTCAATATTACTCTTAATGGAAAAAAAAAACATTTTTATACAAAAATTAAAAACACACAACATCAGCAATACTACACTGACAAAGTCGCTTATATTAAACAATAAAACGTTTATAAATAAAGTAAATACTGATGTATACCCGCCCTGTAGCACAAATAAATAAAAGCTTTTTGGATTTTCCCCTTACTTTAATAATAATGAGCCACAAACTAAGCATTCGTTTAATGAAAAAACATAAAATCAGCCATAAAATAGTACAATGGCAAATCTGCATATATTAAACAGCTGTTTTGTGGTCGACCGACATTTTTCAAATATCGGCATCGGCTGACAAGTTTTTCTGTTTGGCCGATGCGTTCGAGGTGGGACATTTATTTTGACAGCGCTGTGCTCACATTCTCCCTCTTGTTCGCCGTTGTCGTTAACACTTCTGTCTAAATACGGATAGAACTGTTAAACAAAGGAATTAACATGTATACAAAAAATATTATAACGATTGCTTTTATATTATTAATAATAGAAAGGCAAATATTATAATATTTTCTCATTTGCTGTAAGCATTCAGCAAATACGCATTAACATCATTTAAACAAATCTTTGAATGGTTAATGAACATTTAATTTCACAAACCTTGCAAACTTAGTCGAATCCAGTT
>NW_015509670.1:11296-13149 GCF_001515645.1 Sinocyclocheilus grahami
TTATATTTTTATTAAATATTTATTTGTGGAAAATACTTTGTCATCTAAAGTATAAGTATGTTTTATTTTACAAATTATTTTTTTAATCCATTTTCAAATGATTTCAAATTTCTTAAATATTAATTAAAATAAATACAATTATATCGGCTTTATATGGGCCATCGGCCACCCTGCTTTCCAACATATCGGCATCGGCTGTCAAAAAACCAATATCGGTCAACCACTACAGCTGTTTTTAACAAAATCAATAAGACAGTTATAGCCTACTTGAGTTGTAACCCAAATAAATAAGGTGTTTTCCCTATTTAAAACTAATTATTTTTTTAATGAAAACACAGCAACAATAAAGACAAACTCACTTATATTAAAGATCTGCCATCATAGTGTCAGTCGTCTCGCATCACTCTTGTCACGTGGCACGCCCCCCCCCCATTATTACGGAGAAATGGACCGTGCCAAAGTTACGCCAAGCGCTCTCAAACGCCGGCATCCTCGCTCCTCCCCGCCTGAACAAGGCAGAGCTACAAGCCCTCTACGCTTCGCTCCAGGCGGGGGCGCCACTTCCAATCTCCACTCCTCTGTCCAAAGCTAAGGACAAAACAAACCGGGGCCGCAGTGCTCCTTATTCACGGCCCGATCCAACTACCACGCCACCAAGGACGAACCTCCGACTACCCGGCCCGCAGCAGAAGGCCTTCGGCAAGCCTGGGCCGCGCACCTGATCTAGCGGCAAACATCTCCCGATCCTCTGACCGTCGGCCAGCAGACCCTCCAGGCGACGCACTGGCGCGCGTCTCCACAAGCCACCGAGATAGCGTGAGCACGCCTCCGCTAGCGGCGCAACCCCATCCCCAGTCTCTGTTTCACCCCACCCTTAACCCTCTCCCCTACCCATGCCCCCAGCCCCACCATCCAGCTCTAGCGCGAGGCTTCCTCAGCTAGCAGCAAAAGCTCCGACGCCCACAATCTCATCTCTCCTTCATTATGTTTTTCCCACCCTCGAGACCAACCAAAGCGTGAGGCCACCTCCGGTAATAGCGCAGGTTCCAGCGCCCGCTATTCCCTCCCTCTTTCCTGTTCTTTCTTCCGATCTCGCCCCCCGAGCTGTTCCAAGCGTGAGCCCTCCACAAGCCACCGAGATAGCGTGAGCTTGCCTCCGCAGGCGGTTCCGGCGGCTACTTTTCCCCCCCCCATCCCCCAGGCCCGCTCATCCTACTGTCTGTCCACAGCCACACCCCTACCTATGCCACCAAACGCCCTTGCCCTGGACCCTCCCCCTGTATCCAGTAACATCCGGAACCAAATCCTCGCAGGTGCGGACGTAGATCTTTTTTCCCTTCTGTCTCCTATTTCGCCTTCGTCCACCGACCGCCAAATTGACTGCGGCAAATTTTCTGTCACCTTAAAAAACACATCAAATATTCAATCTCGTATTCTATCATTTTCCGAATTCGCCATCACTTTCAATCGTTACGCTGAAGTCATCTGTTCCGTTTTTCCTCACAGGAGACGTGAGCTCGGCGACTATCTTACTATTGTCGCCGATCTCGCGCTATCACACGGGGGCTCCCATTTCTACACATACCACAAGTTATTCTCAGCAAAATGTGCTATTCGAGTGGCCCAATGGAACCAGTGTCCTTACTGGGGGGCTTTGGACACTGAACCTCCCCTCCCAAAGCCTCATCTGCTCCAATCTTCAGTCCGCTCTCGCCGAACTCGAAACGGTCGATCTTTTAATTAAGAAAGAAACCAACGAAAATTTTATGATTGGCCCCTTTTCAGCCCCCCCCTTTAACATTTTCCGTGTTAGTCTCATAGGCATAGCTACCAGAAAATTCTCTGGTAAAAAA
>NW_015509670.1:13242-13848 GCF_001515645.1 Sinocyclocheilus grahami
AGTGATGCCCATCCACCCTGACTTTTGGCACCTATTCGGCATTTGCTGGCGCGAAAAATTCTACTTTTCTGTCCGTCTCACATTCGGCTGCAGAAGCAGCCCAAAAATTTTCGACATGTTTTGCAATTTGAAGCTGAAGCAATTTGCAATTTGAAGTTGAAGCAATTTGCTGGATCCTCTCCAACAATTACTCCGTACCCTACTTAATCCATCTCTTAGACGACTTCTTAATTATATCACCCCCCGACTCAATCCCAGCAGCGCACCTTTCGACAACGCAAAAGGTTTTCGCAGAGCTCGGGATCCCCTTCCTTAAAAAATGGAACGGCTTATCTTTCTTTTACAGCAATTTGGTCTCTTCTCCCGTTGACATCCAATTATTTACCAACGCCGACCCCTCCGTCGGTTTCGGTGGATTTGACCAAAACCGCTGGTTCGCTTCTACGTGGCCTTCCCAGCTGTTAGATTTACCTCAGCCGCTAATATCCTCAGCACTTTTCGAGCTATATCCCATAGTCGTGGCAGCCTTTCTGTGGAGAAAAGAGTGGTCCACCACCAGCATCATAATTCATTGCGACAACGAGGCTACCGTGCACTGCATTAATA
>NW_015509670.1:13858-14419 GCF_001515645.1 Sinocyclocheilus grahami
TTCGGCTGCAGAAGCAGCCCAAAAATTTTCGACATGTTATCAGAATCAATTTGCTGGATCCTCTCCAACAATTACGCCATACCCTACTTAATCCATCTCTTAGACGGCTTCTTAATTATATCACCCCCCGACTCAATCCCAGCAGCGCACCTTTCGACAACGCAAAAGGTTTTCGCAGAGCTCGGGATCCCCTCGCCCAAGACAAAACTTTAGGCCCAAGCACTTCCATCTAATTTTTGTGAATCAACCTAGATTCACAAAAATTCCAAGCTTCTCTACCCAAGGAAAAAATAGACAGAACGATTCTGGTGGCTTCCACTCTTTTAGCCAACCCAAACTGCTCCAAACGCGAGCTGCTATCCGTGCTCGGTCATCTAAATTTCGCAATGCGAATCATTCCGCAAGGCCGCCCCTTCATCTCTCACCTCCTCTCTCTTGCGTCCTCCGTTCACGAGCTAGATGATCAAATATCTATAACCAATTCATGCCGAGGCAAGCTCAGTCTGTGGATTTCCCTCCTTAAACAATGGAACGGCTTATCTTTCTTTTACAGCGATTTGG
>NW_015509671.1:0-758 GCF_001515645.1 Sinocyclocheilus grahami
TTTTTTTTTCATTTGATTATTTAAAAAAAAAATTTCACAATGTAGTATTACCTTTTTTTTTTTTTTTTTAAATATTGAAATATGCAGATGGCCTTTTTTTGACAATGTTAAAGTTTTTCGAAAATATATTCATTACTTTTACTTTTTTTTTTTTTGCCATATTATTTTTATACTTTTACATTTTTTGAATAAATTATTTATCAGTATTTTTTATTTATTTGAATCATTTTTATCATTTTTGATTTTGGGGGTGAAATATTTCACAATGTAGCTATTACCTTATCGATGCTTTGTTTGAAATATTCTGCTGTCCTTTCTTTAACAATGTTAAAAAATTTCTCTCTGTCGTCATTATCAATCAGTCGATCGTAAAACACGCGATACACCTCATGGATCCATAAACGGATTAGTTTATCACCTTCCTGATAAAAAAAAAGCACAAAACTCATATTATGAAAACTATTTACTATATGTACTTTGCCTTTACATAGAAATATACCTGTGTGTATGCTTACCTGCATGTTTGTTGATGGACAGAGCATTACGCCCCTAATCACCCTCGCAAAATCTCGCAGATTGAAAATATAATGAGATTTAGATGGTGTTGGGAGGAAACTCTCGATTGCATCCTTGTATACTGCCATAGTAGCTTGAATCATGATTTTACCCAACCTACAACAAATACACATACACAGAAATATTTAATCATGATTTTCAGCTTGTGTAAAAAAACAGTTACCACACAGTGGCCACAAAAA
>NW_015509671.1:962-4497 GCF_001515645.1 Sinocyclocheilus grahami
AGAAGAAACTGCGCAAGACTGATTATGTGATGAGCATTTAGGATCAGAGATTTACCTGTAATGTCGTTTCTCCCTCCACCAGGGGGCCCCATAGCAGACATATACAGAACATCCTCAATGTCCAGTCTGGACGTGTCTTTTTTATCATACCAATGATGATGATCGATCCACTGGCGCAGCAGTTCAATGGGCGGCTGAGCACCGTATATCTCCTTTGCAGGCATATTCAGATCATCTACAGAATGTTTTACAGTGGAAAATTCAAATTTAAAGGAAAGTAGCATAGTAGTTATTAAGTTTTTTCACAACTTAATATCTATGAACATAATATGTGCCGCACTTATTAGAATTTTGAATTTATACAAAAAAATTTGTATCATATACAATCATATATCATTTTAATTTTAGTTGACGGTTTAGTCATTTTATTGTGTAAAGACGGTTTTACTCGTTGTTGTATCCAATATCAAATTAAAGGAAAGCAGCATGTGATTTATTAGGTTTATTAATAACTTAATCTCTATGAACATAATATGTGGCACACTGTAATTTAATTACAATTTTGCTCTTTATACAAAAAAAAAAGTTTTTGTAAAAAGAACAGAAAACATTTACAATACATAGAGCTGTACAAATAGAATCGTATATTGTGATTATTTTTCTTATGATACTGCATCAATACCTAAATTTTTTCATCTTTATTTATGAATTTATTTATCTGTGCATTCATACAATTCTCTAGAGTTTAATTAATACATAAGAACTGAAAGTGCAACCTAAAACTTCTATTTTTTAGGAAAACTTTTTCACAACTTGTGAAACTTTTATTTTTTTATTTAAAATGACATAAAAGTAGGTAGCAGGGCTTTAGCTGTTCAATAAATGTAGCCAATCAGTGTTTGTACTAAATCTACTTCTTACCAACATAGATGATGCATTTCTTCCCCATCGGTGGCCCAAACACGCCCTTGCGGCGGCGGTCCAGCTTAGACATGATGATGTCCTGGGTTTGGTTGGCAGAGGTCCGGGCGGAGAAGTTGATGCAGATGGGAGTGTAGCGCTCCTTGGGAAGCGACATCAGGAAGTTGTTGTTGATCACAGACTTTCCGGTTCCTGTGGGTCCCACGATTAGTATGGGCACCTCATGTGACAGATACGTCCTGAGGAAGAAGAGCTGGCGTGACGTTTCTGCCGTGGGTATGATAAGATCAGACACCTGAGAGAGAGACACAGACATCAAAGAAGGTAGAAAGAGAGTACTTTACCCTGTGAGTACATTACCCTGCGTGATTTTCCTTTGGTTCATTCAACACTCTATATGTTTACTTATGTATTTAGAATTAACATTTAGATTCATTTTTAGAGTTTATGTTTATATTAAAGATTTACTTTTAGATTTAACTTTTATTTTTAATATTTAAATAAAAAAATGTATTGCTTTTTTTAATACAAGTATATAAAATTTATATTTGGAAAAACTGGTCATTTTCTGTTTTTTTTACTCTCTTTTGCAAAAAATAAATTTACTTATTCTATAAAATGCACAATTATCCCCTAAATACTATTACAGTTTTCATTAATATTTAGAATTTTGTATATATTTAGATTTTTTTGTTGTTGTTTTTATTTCGATTTAAGTTAAATTTTTTGTAACTTTTTGTATTATTTAGTTTTTTAAATATGGCTATACAGTTTTATAAATTTTTATTTCAGTTTTAGTTTTTGGTATTTTAGTACATTAAGTTAAACCAAATGAAAAATAAGAAATGTCGTCTGTGGCAACTAGCTGAAATAAAATAAAAGTTTTACGTTTTAAATTTTTTTTAAAATTTAATTACAGTTAACAAAAATGTTGGTTTTAGTTGCTGTTTTATAGTTTTAGTTAACTCTAATAACCCTGATTTTTGTGAACTAACTTTTGTGCCGGCAGGTATGACTTTGTCTTCTTTAGTGATGGATTCGGTCCAGTTGTTCCACTGACCGGGACCCTGCTTATGGAATACTATTACAGTTTTCATTAATATTTAGAATTTTGTATATATTTAGATTTTTTTTGTTGTTGTTTTTATTTCGATTTAAGTAAAATTTTTTGTAACTTTTTGTATTATTTAGTTTTTTAAATATGGCTATACAGTTTTATAAATTTTTATTTCAGTTTTAGTTTTTGGTATTTTAGTACATTAAGTTAAACCAAATGAAAAATAAGAAATGTCGTCTGTGGCAACTAGCTGAAATAAAATAAAAGTTTTACGTTTTAAATTTTAAAAAAAATTTAATTACAGTTAACAAAAATGTTGGTTTTAGTTGCTGTTTTATAGTTTTAGTTAACTCTAATAACCCTGATTTTTGTGAACTAACTTTTGTGCCGGCAGGTATGACTTTGTCTTCTTTAGTGATGGATTCGGTCCAGTTGTTCCACTGACCGGGACCCTGCTTATGGAAATAATAATCATAGACGGTGCCTGTGTGGAGAACAGAACAAACAGACAGCAGACAAGATTCATAAACATGTTTTTAAAATGATTGTATATGACTCTTAGCATTGATGTTTGGTTTTATCAGGTTCTTTATGCATAAAAATATCCTCTATTGGAATCCACTAAAAAGTTAATAGTCCACAGGGACTGGGAATAGGAATTACGAGAAAATAGTTACATATTTTGCTAGGGCCTGGGAATCACAATTGTCTATATTTACAGATTTTACATGACCATAGAAACCCTGTCATTAAAAGTCAACCAAATACATTATGTAGACCTCTCTCTGGGAACACGTTGCTCTTGGTGAGTTTCACACTCTGGGGTCGCTGGTGATCGGTGTTTGTGCCCATGATAAGGTTTCGGTAGAAGATGTCAAACTTCTTCCTGCTGTTGCCATTGATGGTTCCTCCCAAACTCCAGACCACAGCGAACACGAACAGGGCCTGAAGCCACAGCGTCACCTGCTGACTCGTCATAGATTCTGCTCCTTCCTGTCCTGACTGAAAAATCTCATCTGCACAATAAAATGTGACATGAGCAAACAGATCCCAAAATGATTGAAGATATGTATAATGTACATATTTTTATGTGCATGTACCTAGTAGGCAGGTATACAGGCGCATCAGACTATAGGCCAGGTGAATAGGTGATGTCTGAACTAAGAATCCACACTCATGGTAAATAAAGTCCAAACAAGGTTGAACCAGCCAGTTAAAGAGATCAGTAATCTAAAACAAAACACACACAGGGGATCATTACATTCAGAAATGTTTATTATTTTAACAGCATGTGCACAATCCTTCTCACCAGGGTTCTGTGCTCATCTGCCAGGGTCTCAGGTAATGTGTTCATGTAGGAGTCTCTCAGAGGCATCCAGCCCAACTGATGCGGCTCCATGTAGATCATACCGCATCTAAACATAACACACACACATACACTCTCTATGACAAGACAACAAACACATTGAAATAAAAAATAAAAAAACTCTTGGAAAGTAAAACCAAAAGCAAATTTTATGCACATATGAATGTAGGGAGAGTCTATTAACAGGATTT
>NW_015509671.1:6506-6840 GCF_001515645.1 Sinocyclocheilus grahami
AAAAAACAGGAAGCAAAGTTACAAGATGGTGTATTTCTCTGTAATTGTGAATGAGCGTGTTTGTTTTTGGTTACTTTCAGGTTATCAGGCAGCTCTGCTCTGCCTGCGTATCCTGGGTTCATGGTGATAAACACACAGCAGGTCGGATTGAGAGAGAGCTCGGTTCCCTCGAACATAAACGTCTTCATGTTTCGCATTATGGCCTGCTGAATACTCAAAATCTGCTGGGCGACCACAGACAACACCTCTACCTGACAGAGTGCAACAAACAAGGAGAGACAAACTAATAATTGTTAACTATAAAGTAGTATTAGTTTAATTGACTAATTTGGCT
>NW_015509671.1:11720-12986 GCF_001515645.1 Sinocyclocheilus grahami
GTTTATTTAATAAACAATTTCAAGCACAAACCTCTATCTCTTTGACAGCGGCCTCCAGGCTGACGCTGATCTTATTGAGTTTCTCCACATTGATCTTGCTCTCCTCCAAAGTCATCTTTTCTTTCATCTTAAAGATGTCCACCTCTTTTTCCAGGCCCTTCATTGTCTCTTCCAACTTCCCTATTCTGAGGACGAAACATGTGATAGCCATCAGATTTGTTTAAGCCGCATATGTTGCATTTGATGTGTGTGTGTGTATGTGTTTAAGCACCTTTTCATCAGATCGATCTCAGCCTGATCTTTCTGATTGTTCAGTTTATCCTTACTGACTTCAATTAAAGACAGAATCTGTTCAGGCCAGTGGATCAAAGTGCTGAACAACTTCATATCCTCCTCTGTGAAGAGAGAAAGATTTTAAGGGGGTTTTAAAGAAAAAGTGTTCCCACAAATCCCAGACAGCCCCAAATCTAGACTGAGGGACTGTGACTGAAAACCACATGATTAGAATATTTGAAATATTAGTATTTGTAGTGTATTTGAGTAGTATGGTGTTGCCATAGACACAGTATTTGCATGCACACATTACGCAAAGAATGTTTGTACCTGGAAGAGTGGCGTAGTCGAGCAGGAAGTCGAGTCTCTTGACAGCTTCCTCAATCTCATGGCGGAGTTTGTGTACGGTGACTTCACTTGTGTGTCTCAGGTACTGGTTTAACTCTACCAGCTCCTCTGTGGTACTCAGCTTGCTTGTGATTCTGTCCGTAATCTCATCGTAACGATGGCATATACTAGGAGAGAATAATAAATGTTATATAGCATATATAAACGGTATATGCTATAATATAATACCTCATACATACAAAATGTTTTGTTATTCAACAAAAAAGCAGCTAAAAACAATCACTTTTTATTTAACTGATGTGACATATTTCACAAGTTGAATGAGAAAAATAATTAAGGCTCCGCAGGTAAATAGGGTAAAAATTCCTCAGATATCACCATACATTCCCCAGTTGATTATTCACAGTACAGGCAATTGTTTTGCATTACAAGTTTCTGAAATGTTATGATAAACATGCAAATGGTATTATTTAATTAAATATGTACTATTTTGCAAAAAATACAAAATACAACAAAGAAATCTGAACATCAGTTCTAAATTTTAAATTTACATTTTAGACTTGCGTGTTTTTACAGAGCGGATTTTGGATTTCTCTTTTTACATTCCATAATTTTCACGTTTTTTGGAGAAAAATGTTAAATATA
>NW_015509671.1:13524-14410 GCF_001515645.1 Sinocyclocheilus grahami
CATCACCTGTCCAGTACAGTCCCAACAGTGAAGCATGGTGGTGGCAGCATCATGCTGTGGGGGTGTTTTTCAGCTGCAGGGACAGGACGACTGGTTGCAATCGAGGGAAAGATGAATGCGGTCAAGTACAGGGATATCCTGGACGAAAACTTTCTCCAGAGTGCTCAGGACCTCAGATTGGGCCGAAGGTTTACCTTCCAACAAGACAATGACCCTAAGCACACAGCTAAAATAATGAAGGAGTGGCTTCACAACAACTCTGTGACTGTTCTTGAATGGCCCAGCCAGAGCCCTGACTTAAACCCAATTGAGCATCTCTGGAGAGACCTAAAAATTGCTGTCCACCAACGTTTACCATCCAACCTGACAGAACTGGAGAGGATCTGCAAGGAGGAATGGCAGAGGATCCCCAAATCCAGGTGTGAAAAACTTGTTGCATCTTTCCCAAAAAGACTCATGGCTGTATTACATCAAAAGGGTGCTTCTACTAAATACTGAGCAAAGGGTCTGAATACTTAGGACCATGTGATATTTCAGTTTTTCTTTTTTAATAAATCTGCAAAAATGTCAACAATTCTGTGTTTTTCTGTCAATACGGGGTGCTGTGTGTACATTAATGAGGAAAAAAAATTTACTTAAATGATTTTAGCAAATGGCTGCAATATAACAAAGAGTGAAAAATTTAAGGGGGTCTGAATACTTTCCGTACCCACTGTATATGAGGTGAATGATATATCAACTCCCTGTAAAAACCTTCTGACTATAGGTACGAATAAAACTGTATAGTTTGCTGTATGTAAATGCTGCTGAAAAGAAGTTTTGTCTGTAGTGTCTTGCTTTAAATGAAGTTGAAATTAGGTGATCCCAGGTGAAAGTTGTTTTATAA
>NW_015509672.1:0-300 GCF_001515645.1 Sinocyclocheilus grahami
TCCAAAAGACCCCAAGGCCTTTTTAATTGACCCCAAACAGAAACAGTGTTACTATAGTGGGTGACAATGACTTTCTGACAGAGTGCATGACTGCTTGGTAATACAACAGTGGGGGAGTGCTTCAATAATCTCAGCTGAGTTTCAATTAGATCAGAGGAGCATATTAAAAGAATGTGATGGAAAGATAAGAAGATAAAAGGATTGTTCACACAAAAATGAATTATTTGTCATCAGTCCCTCACCCTAAAGTTGTTGTCTGCTGAACACAAAAGAAGATATTTTGAAGAATGTTGTTAACCA